>NC_050606.1:20850279-21140279 GCF_013368585.1 Megalops cyprinoides | reverse complement strand
CGTCCAGCGTGGACTGGCGTGACAGCAGCATGGTGGCCTCCGTGTAGTTGCTGGCAGCGGGGAGGGGAGGGGGTGGGGGGGTTGACAGATGGGGCGAGAGATGGGTAGAGATGAGCTTGTGAGTGACGGGGTCACAATGCGGGAATCTGTCCAATGGAAAACCTGCATCTGCACCTCCAACCCGCCCCTTACACTCATGTTAGTACAGAGGATACAGAGCACATGTTCAGACTCACAAGCTAGTATCATGATCTATACCATTATAGCCTATAATAAATACATTTGCTCATCAAAGATATTGTTCATCCATTCGAATACAAGATTTACACTTTACAGAGGAATACACATGTTGAAAACATTATCATAAATAACATATATGGATCATGTTAAATGCAACCGGGAATGAAAAAAGACCTTGTAAGCAGTACATAGCAGTTAAAACTATTTGCTTTGTGTGTGCTTGTTATGTCCAATCAAAAGCTGACCTTGGCCTAAATTTTCAAATGCTTACCATCATAATGTCAACAATATTCTTTTCTAATCTTCTATCTAATCTAATTTAATTCTGTTCCCCACTCACAGACAGCCTCACAGCATGCTCAGACTCAGAGAGCCTCTCCCTCACAGACAGCATCAGAGAGCAGTGGCGGCTGGTGAGCTGGAAACAGGGGAGGCTGAAATATTACCTTTAAATCTATCATTACTTTCAACCTGTTCCCCTTTATCCTCCTTGATTAACAATAAAACAAATAATTCACAGAATAATTGACACCAATGCGTAAATAGAGTAAATGATTATGCTTGCGAAACAGCGCAGATTGTCCGTAGTTTGTGCGCTATTGTGAAAGCTACAGCATGACGCTGTTAAGGATGGCACTTTGAACAATTAAGTGGCAAGTAATCCCAAAGCTTTCTCTTAAGTGTTTCACATTATAGCTTTTTTGTGTTACAAAATTCAAATTACAAAACGGAGCTAAATTTAGTTAGATCGATTTAAATTACTGAGAATAAACGTTTAGGTTAGGTTGAGTGCAATGAACAATAACATTTAGAACACAGACCTCACAAAAGCTGTGATGTGTCATGTGTCATTTAACATAATTTAAATCGATAAATGCCATCCTTGTTAATTGAACAATCTCACATTGTAGCGTTCGCAAGCACACAAACTACAGACAATCTCAGCTGTTTCGCGAGCATAAGCATTTACTCCATTTACGCGATTGGTGTCAATTATTCTGTGAATTATTTGTTTTATTGTTAATCAAGGAAGATAAAGGGGAACAGGTTGAAAGTAATGATAGATTTAAAGGTAATGTTTCTGCCTCCCCTGTTTCCAGCTCACCAGCCACCACTGTCATAGAGACAGCCTCACAGAGAACATTTCTCTAACAAACAACCACAGCGAGCTCTCACAGACAGAAATACTGATTCACTGGTGAGTGACAAAATGTTTTTGCATATGGTCATTACCAGCCAATGAAAATCCTACATCAATCAACTCCATCAATCCATAAATGTGTCACTGCCTCATTAGCAGCACAAGCAATACAATACATCGAGGTAAGTCTAAAGGAATAATGTATAGACTGCAAAATTGTGGCTGTCTCTGCTTTGCCTCACTTGATATCTGAAAGCTGCAGTTTACAGCATAATTCAGGATAAAGGAGTAACGATATGCCAAAAACATGGTAACATTCCAAAGTTCAATTGTAGTGAGCTGAACATCTCTCAGAGTGTTTGAATCATCACATACAGGAAAATGAACACTGAAACTGAGAGATGCCAGAGAAAAGCAAAGCGTGAGGCATTCGAGTGCATGATGTCACAGTCATGTGATCCTAAAGCACCACCCGTACCTGGACATGCTGTCACGCGAGGCCATGGAGTCCTGGCTCTCCATCCTGTACCCAGCCTTCCTTCGCCGCACCCTGTGGGAGCCGGACGCCAAGCTCTCCTCGTCGATCCGGTCCAGGCCAGACTCCCTCGACAGGTTCAGGCGCATCTGCTTCTGGTAGAAGACGTGGATGCTCTCCCTGGATGGCACATTCCCCTGTCCCAGAGAGGAAGGCACACTCAGCAACCTCTCACCGGGGAGGGTCACCTCGATCATGTCCAACATGGGAACAAAGAACGACACCGCTGCTCTACAGCCAAAGCACTATGAGCCCACGTGCAGGAAGTTCACCGCCTGTGTGCCACGTGGGCCGAGGAGTTGGTTCGCGCCTGGATGCAACACCAGGAGGTTGCAGGTTTGAACCCTGGGTATGGCCCTGCCCTTTGACCCCTGGGCGTGGTGTCAAAGCGGCCCGGATGGCCCTGGGGGAGGGGTGCGAGGGATCGGGATGCGATGAGGTACCTTTTTGACCTCGCGTGTGAGCATGCAGCGCTCGATGCGCAGCACAGTGGAGATGTCGATGTGTTCGCGGCACATGGAGTTGAGCCAGGCGGTGAGGCTGTCCAGCGTGGTGAGGAACAGGACCCAGGTGAACTTGATGATGTTAAAGATCCGTTTGATGATGTTGTCTACAAAGAAGCGCAAAGCAGTCCGTCACGCACAGCACACAGATGGAGCCTGGGCTACACCCATCACATTCAGCTCTGCAGCTTTACACTTAATGCAATGCAGTGCATGTTAGCAGCCCTGCAATAAACACAATCAAGCCAAAACTATCAGTGTGCTACTACCATATTCAAGAGACATATGTATGCCTGATGATTTCCCTTAAAAAGATACAAGTTGCACTGTAACAGCTTTCAAATAGCACTATTAGTGCACTCAGGACAGGCTCTGGCCCTTAACTACTGTGCCTGCCTCACTCTTTGTGCACTATAAGTGGACTCAAAACAGAAATATTAATGCACTATAAACCAAAACAAATGCACTACATGTGAAATCTGAAAGGAAACTCGTGCACTAAAATGTTCTTGGAACAGAAACTAGTGCACCGCAAGTGCAACCCGAACAGAAACTAGTGCACAACAAATGTAATTGGAAAATAATGCATATTCCTAACCTGGCTCATCAGACCTCTTCCCCTCCTCTCCACTCTCCTGCTCGTCCTCCAGCTCCTGCACTTCTATAGTCACTGGGCCTGCAGGGAAGTGACAGACACATAGATAAAGAGGCACATAGGCATGAATAACACAAAGAAGACCCAGACTGGTAACAGTAGGAAACACCCACAGCAGACCTGCACAGCACTAAATGGTTGCTTTTCCATTTATGACATAATCATGTAGAATTCTGCATGTTTGGAATTCTAACCTGACCACTGTTGATCTGTTGCCCTAGAGAGAGGTGTTCCACAGGAAGAGCAGAGAAGGACATGTATAAGCTGGCGGGACTCTATGACAGTACTTTACACGCCCCACCCAGAGGCAGTCTTTAACTATCTTTGAATGTAGCTCAAAGACTGCATTCATGAATGATTAAGTGTCATGATGGACATTTCAAACCACTGTCAGGTCTGTGTGTGCAGTCCATCAGCCTGCATTATGTATTTAAAGCATGCAGCTTTGTGGTGAGATTAGCCTTAAGCTATTTCCACCAATTCCGGAGGAGCGACTGACCGCGTCTAACCACAGGGTTGTCGATCAAGGAGCCCCGCGCTCTGGAGTCTATTAAAGACTAAAGAGTCCCAAAAGGGGACCCCACTACAGAGAGGCTTTACATAGGGTCTCTGAAGTTCTAATTAATGCACACAGGAGCCACTCTCAAGAGTATAATGTAACACTGAAATAAAAGCCAAAAGAGGAGCTGACAGGCAGCCCTTACAAAGAAAACATATAAATTCATTTCAATTTCATACAATCATTCAATAAATTAAATAATAAATATGAAAATATGTTATGTCTCAATATAATCTAAAATGTACAGACAAATGTATTTACATAAAGATGTCAGTAACTGATATATCTTCAGTAATATCTGACATATCTTTAAACTAAAATCCCTGGATTTATGGATGATATATTCCTAGCATACATAACATTTCCATAAGGGGAAGTAGACTGTCCTAAAAATGAGTGCTCTGATGGGAGCAGTTGCCAGGCGGAACAAAAGTAAGGACAGTTCCTGTCCTCCTGCAGGAAGGGAAGCGACACATCCCACCTTACCTTCCTTCCTGTCCATCCTCTTCTTGTCCCCTCCGGTGTACTTCTTCCAGAACCTACGCTTGCCTTTGCCCCGCTCTTTCAGGGCAGTTTTGGGGTTTGTGATCCACGCATGGTACACAAACTGAGGAGAGGGAAATAGCAGTCAGACCTGCTTTATGAGGGACCACACCAATGAAACCAACTGGAGTTACAACAGAATACAGCTAACCCTCAAACCAGGAAGCACAAGACACACCATGATGATATTGTCAAAGCAGGGAGAGCACTGATGGCCAAGGTTAGGGAGTGTTTTGCTCCAGCGACACATCGTGAAAATGCTTGGACCACTGATGTGTGCAACACTTTGGTGTTAATCTACGTAATTATAACACTTTCACTTCAAGTGTTTGCACTTTTACTGCTAATCCCAATAAAAACATTACGATGGAGTAGACCACACCCTAAACAGCTGCCAAGGCACAATTGCACAATGACTCATAAACCCAGGATTCCTTCCTGGTGGACCACCTTCGGACATGCAGAAACGGGGAGCGACCTCAACACAATGACAGGGAGGGAAATGAGCACAGGCACATCCACTGCATTTCCAGGTCACTGTTTTGTCTGACCTAGTTGAGCATTTTTATATAGAAATTTTAGAATGTTAATCTTTGCTGCCTTTATAGGGGCATTAAAGTCAGTGAGATGAAGATGCAGGTGAGGGCGTGCTGAACTGGACAGCACTGCAGCAAGGACACACAGGGCAAGCAAGGAAGCACAGGCCTGAGGTAATACCTTGGCTGCCCTGATTATGTACTGAAGAATAGTTTTGGGCAGCTTAATGATAGACTTGGGCAAGGCCAATATCGCAGAGGCAAATTTTCCAATTGCTCGCTAGGAAGAAGGACAAAGTAATGGTGAGGGAAGTTAGCACAACACTAGTAACATTGCTTGAAGAGAAGGTGTTAGTGATTAGTGACTTGGAAAAAAAAACAAGAAGAGTTTGACGGAAAAAATAGGTTTATTGCTGAGGGAACAATAAACAGAACAATCTGGTTTTAATAAGACGTGCGAGAACAGATGTTCCTTCCGAGTTAAACAGTAAACAAATAAGTATTTTATTTGCTACAAAAATGGAGAACAGTGGGGTATGAATATAAAATGTAATAATTTCACAAATGTCTTTTAGACAGAATGATAATAGTTGGACCAATTTATTAGAATGCACAAAGTCCTGAAAGTCCTAAAAGCAAATCTTTAAGTGACAACCAAAAAAAACCATGAATGAGTTTTACACAAAATCTACCAGGTACAAACCCTGTAGAATAATTTGTGATGCTACAATGCTATACATCTCAGTAAAAACCTGTAGTTCATGAAGCTAGGATTCAGATTCTTTGATGAAACTCACCTGAAACGCTGATTTCTTGGGAGCTTCCTCCTCTTTTTTTTCCTCCTCTTCCTCTTCTTCCTCACTGTCCGTTTCAAACAAGTAATAATCTCCACTTCTGACCACTGAAGGGAAAGGTGTTATGCACAAAATTACAAGGGATTTCTCCCTGAATAACTTATAAAGGGTCTGATTTGGATTAAAAAAACAGCTCATCTACAGGGTGGTTGTCAAAACAATTCAAGATTACACTGACAAACTTGTTAATGTTCAGTAAATTTCTAACATAGCCATTTCTTCAAATGTATCTAGCTTTTATTACCATTGTGAGGAACATTTACAGTAAACAGCAGCAGAGGAGGGTGACAGAGAGAAATGTCTACAGTAAGCATCTACAGAAATAGCTACAGTATCTACAAAAATATCTACAGTCTTAAATTACTTGAGTAAGAGTTAATTAAAGCAGAGAGAACACTGAAAAAGGCTTCACATCAGATATAGCTGACAGGGGCTTCAGAAAGGCATGGCAGTAATTTCAAAGAAATGAACGCTGGAAAGCACATTGGAAAGGGTGTTACACTACCACCACAGCAGAGAAGTAGAGAGCAAAAAAATAACAGAAATAAAACATTGCAACTGCAGACAACATATGATCAGTGTTAAATCAGTGTGAAAAGATTTCTTGAGTATCTCACTGAGGTTCAGTGCACAGCCCAGAGGCAAGGCCTATCCCTACACTTATGCTGTAGGAAAGGTTTTTGATAAGAAAACAGCCTTGTATCCTTGAACAGAAGCTCACAATGGAAAATGGAGGGATGAAATGGGGGGGATCAAAACTATGAAGCTGAATGGACACTGGGAAAACAATGGGGGAAAATGAGATGGCACAGTGTGACAATGACAGGTAGATGTTCCAAGACAACCGGATAGGACAACAACCAAGAGGAACCAATCAATGAAATCCTGGAGCTCCACAGGTCCTGAAGGTTTTAGCGATGCTTTTCAACTTGCAGATACCTGACCAACACCCAGAACCATAGGTGATACCATCCACAGTGACTCTGACTCCAATTTAGTAGCCAAAACCTAGACTGGAATGAAGACTACAAAATTGTGGACCTCAACTGGACAGAACTAAGCTACACAGTAAATAGTATACATTCCTCAGATATGGAGAGGACGTTCAATAAAATAAGAAATTCTTACGGATGTGGGACCTGTTGATTTAGAACACTGATTAACAGGAATGCGGGTAAGTGGATCTTTGTAAGGTGGTTCTGTATGAGTACCCTAAAACAGTTTCTGTCATATTCTTATGATTTGGCCCTATTTTTGTTACCTTTAATGCTTAAGTACTGAGGTGTTACTAACAGATTAATAGCTATGCTTTTGTAATGGCTGATGTGACCTCATGTAACCTGCCATGATGACCTTGTCCATTGCACAGGAGAGTAGTTAGTCAAACAAATAAAAATTAATATATAAATATTGATACAAAATGTTTCATGGATGCACCCTAACAGCATTGATACAGTTCCTCTGGAAGTGCCCCTATGTTCACAGGTGACTAAACAAGAGACAAAATCCATCCCCCCAGCCTGTCGTATTCAGCTACCACAGTCTGGGTCATCAGACTGTTAGTTTCAGAGATTTGGATGTTTCAAGGACAATACTGTGAGGGAAGGACTTTATCTCTTTTCATTTCAACTAACGTCACAACAGAGTGATTCCCTACTGCTGGCTCTTCAGATCGAACAATCAAATTGAACTGGTTACATTACCATATGTAAATTACAAATCCAGACATTATGCCTTTTCTTTCTTGGGCAATATACACCTTATTTAAGGTTCCTCCTACCACTCCGTTAAATACCTCCGCATATTATTTTCTAAAATTAGTGTTTGACTAGGTTTTTAGGAAAGTGTCAATACCATTAACAATACACAGTTGCTTTCACCTTATAATGTTCTCCAACCAAATGCATCATGCAGCTGCTTTCAAAACTGGACATAAACCTTAAATAGAAGTAGAAAAGTCATAAGGTCTAGATTGGGTCTATATGCTTTTCGGAATCTGTAGAGCCCAAATGACAGCAGTAAGAGAATCCTCAGAGTTCTGGTCAAGGATATAAGGTTTACTGCGATTGAGAAAAGGACACGGAGAACCTACTGGAAGCATGGTCAACCCATGGCCGCCACCACAGCTTTTTTTTGGCCTTGGGTTTTTCATTGTCTGCTTTCCCTAAAATAAAATGTTCACAAAATATTAATTGAAAATGTTTTAGCAAAAAGTTTTCTTCAGACACATGACCTTAAAGAACACCAGTAAGCTGCAACATGCTTTAAAAAATAAAGAGAAAAACAAAATCAAAATGACAATCATTTTCACAGGAATGCTGACTTTTGTGTGAGCTGTTTGAAGCTATTTCAATGTCAATATTTAAAGTTTAAGTTGATTTAATGTGCCCTCCTTTCTGCACTGTACAGAAGAGAAGCTACTGAAACCTATTATAATAGCAATGCATTACACATGTAGACAAATCATGGGTGCATGTGCCTAACATTTGAAAATAAATAAGAGGTACAAATTTGACTATCTTGCATCACTCTACAGCTCAAGGAAGGGGTACAAGTTTTTATAGACATGATTGTATTCTTCCCTGATTCCTTCACCCTTTCCACTGTAACAGTCCATGCATTCACACAAGTAAACAGCTTTTTCATCTATTTCCAACTCTACTGGAAAAATAGAAAATTGGCCACAGTTCAAAGAAGTCTTGTTATCCTTTCACGGCCATTCCACAGCACCTTGAACTCAGGCCAATACTGACAAACACTAAACATCGCTAACAGCTCTGTGGTTTCCCTGCTGAGTTTTTCATATTAGCTTAGTAGGGGCCCAAAGCACAAGCATGTCATTGTAGAAGACAAACAACCGTGATAACATTGGAGACTAAGTGGTACAAGCTTGGTAGCTGAAAACGGTGCTAGCAGTATATGGTTGTACACCTTATAACAGAACTTATGGTGGCAATGACTCCCATAATGATGCTACATTACAAGTACTAGTACAGGCACTAAGGATTCAGTATCTACAGTAGTTTGTGAATTGTGGGACATTATATACACATGTGTGTGCCTTTCTAAATCTTGCCCAATCAATTTCATTTCAGTTTGCCACAGGTGGACTCCAATCAAGCTCTAGAGGCATCTCAAGTTTAATCAAAGCAAACAGTATTCAGACCCTTTGCCATAGCAAAGGGTCTGAATAGAATGGTTCAGACACAATAACAATGGTTATTGTGTGTTGATTGATGGCCAAAAGAGTACATTTAATACACTTTAGAATAAGTAAATAATACAACAAAGTGTGCAAAAAATGGTCTGAATACTTTCCAAAGCCACTGCTATATAGTTGCTTGCCTAACACTATTGACTACACTTCCTGTAAGTCACTCTGGATGATAGTGTCTGTCATATAAATAAATGCAAATGTCAGGAGTAAACACGTACTATTTAATGAAATCATTGTGTGTATAGAAAGGGGTGTTTAATCACATAAAATCCTAAAGAACCTGTGAATGTCTAAAAGAGTTAAATACTCTCAGGGAAAAGTGTGTGAAACACCTACGCTGCTACTCTCCATGGCTGGCACCCCACCCCAGCCCACCACCACCATGTGCCATGTGCCTCAGGACCTAGCCACACGTGATCTCAGCAAAGTTTAAGCTCAAAGCCATACCTTCGTCATCGTCCTCGTCCTGGATCAGTTTCTGACCCTCGCCCGACTCCTGAGCCATGCTCAGCATCTTCTCCTTACCCCTCTTGAACTTCTGCTGCCTGGTCTTGATACGGTCCATCCTAGTTTGATGCAAGAGGGGAGGACGGTGGTGCTGGGTATTTAAAATAGGTCTCTAGTCTGAGAGTCTTCCTATTATGATGTTACACCTTTGACATCATCACAGTAATTATCCAACAGACAAGGCTGCTGTTTCTGGATATGAGTGAGGAGCCATAGAAACAGCAGAGTCTCTCACTCACTCACTCACTGAGGGATTGCCTCAGTCACATTAAAAAGTTTTTTCATTTTGATTAAACTGATAATACTCAAGTATGTGTTGATTTAAAAAAAAATAATATCATATTACGGTGCAGTAGGGTGTAAACAGTTGAAAAAGATGTATGCATAAAGTATAAGAATGGCCTCACTGTCTCTTCAGCTGCTCCATGGACTTATTCTCCTCCTCCAGTCTGGCCCTGACCGCTTTCACTATGGTGGCCTGGAATAGCTCAGCTCCTCTGAAACACATAGCCAGAGAGAGAGAGTCACAGAAGAGATGAGCAGTTTACACAAGGTGTAGTGTAGTGATTGGCCCCTGAATGACAGAAAGTGATAATCTGTTGAGACTGCATCTGCAAATTTGAGCGGGAGCATGTAAGAGTCTATGAGACACTGTGTGTCTGTGAGTGTCTCCATGAGTGTTTCTGTGTGTGTGATTTCCCTTGAGTGAAAGTGTGAACACATGAATGTATAGGTGTGTGTGTGTGTGTGTGTGTGTGTGTGTGAGAGAGAGTATATGTGTGTTTATGTTTGTATGAGTGTGTATGAGTATGTTTGTGTAAGTGTATTTATGAGTATGTATGTACATCTGTGTGTATGTGAGGATGCGTGTATGTACTGTGTGTGTGTACTCTGTATGTTTGTACTCTGTGTGTGTGTGTGTGTGTGAGTGCCTCAGTACCTGGATGCTAGGATCTGGGAGGCTCGGATGTCAGCCACCACATGCAGGAAGTAGTAGCTCATGAAGACTCTCCTCTGCAGCAGCAGGAAGGCAAAACAGATGCTGTCCCAGATGATCCCTGCCTCATCACTGGGCAGCTCACAGTCCTTCCTCTTCTCACCGTCAGCTGCAGTACGCAGGGAGACACAACACTCAACACCACGGCCACCCTGCACTACCAAGGACCAAATTAACCATTCATCAACCACTAGCCTTTCATATTCTGTTAAATAGCAACAAACTGCAACTAGTCATCTATCACAGATGTTACTTATGTATTAACTAACATTAAATTAGGTCCCTCAAAATCCTGTGATGAATCATTAACAAAATATATATTATTCACTGTCAAAAAGATTACTTCCTAAGATATTCCGAAAAACGCATACATAATAAGCTGTTATCTACAAATGTGGAGGAGACAGTTGCTCACTTCCAGTACTTTGCACTCATTAATAAGAAATTAATAACCTGCATTGTAAATGAGTAAAGGAACAATAAATGTGAGTGACATTGAATATTTTTAGACAGGTTACTTACGCAGTGTGTAGCCTTTTATAGTGCAGGACAGACTGAACAGCTGGATGAGCCAACAGTGTTTAACCATCAGGGGGTTGATGTAGCCACAGGCAGCTATCTAAGAAAGACAGAGAGAAACCAGCAGCCCAGGTTACCATGGGCATCTTTATTCACATACATCATCTACTCAAGAGAGATCTGTTTGCTCTCTAGAAAATGTCACACATTATTTAAGCTGAATTTCATGAAGCATGTTTGACAATTTCAGCTTGACACAATGCAGAAAGCATTACCATGTTTCAGAAAGCTGGGGCACCATTTGCTGGGCCAATAGGCAGTGCACATTCTATCAACACTGACACATGTAGGTTATAGCTTTACAAATGCAAAATTTTGCAGACAGAGGCAAACGACTTGAAACATATCATAGCATTTGGCATTGTTCTGTGTTGTGTTGCTATATTTAATCCTATCTAAGTTGTGATTGGTTGTCCGACCCACTGCCCAAATAGTCTCCCTAATACGTCAACGGCAGGCTGAGTATATGTTGTTCCCCACCATGGAGCGGGTGTAATGTGATGTAATGTGACTCTTTCCTTGTCAACATATAACTGAAGAGTGATTATGCGTGTGTTTAGGCTTGCTTTGTTTCTACAGTGCAAGTAATGTTACTAGGGAGTCTGGTGGTTTGCACTGTAGTCTCAATATATCTGTTGTCTTTTGGTTATATGTTGTCAGTAGTTCTCTTCACTTAGTTTTGAGCAGTGTCAGGTGTAGCAGTGTGCTAACAGCTGTGTAATAATGGGCAGGGAACTGGACCAGTAAGCAGATGGTTTATAATAGAAGGAAAAAGGAACTGCACCTGAACCACTTCTGGGCAGCCAATCAGATAAGTGCATATCTTAAAATCTAAGCTAGGCAAAAACCCATAATGCACTGCTGTGTTTGGCGATCCTCAGTGTCACTACCAGACTGAAAACCCACCTCTTCACACTGCATTTTGGCTTCCACGCTTCCACACTTTCTGTGCTAATGTCTTCACTGCCCCAGGTTCCAGGCTGGGTTACTGGTGCACCATGCAATTCCTGTTACAGCACTTTTTGGCTGGTTTTCTGTCCATCCACTTCACTTTAGCATTTGATAGCAAAATTGCACTATCCAGTGCTGCTGTACTACTGGACTTGTACTGCTAAGTTGATGCTCATCTGCCAAAGACACACCATTGCCCCTTTTCCACTAAGGCAGTTCGAGGGCCGGTTCGCAGCCGGTGCCTAATCTCGAACCAGTTCTTTGCGTTTCGACAGCCAAAGAACCGGCTCTCGGCCAGGAAAACTGGTTCGAGAACGGCACCAACAATTTGCTGGTCTAGAACCAAGAACCGCTTATGTCAGGGGCTGGGGGCAGGATTATCGTAACCAACAAGACCAACTAAAACTTTGTGACCACCATTTAAAAAAAAACAGAGCTAGTGTAGTGTCTAGTCTAAGAAGAAGAAGAAGAAAACCAGTTTTATTTTTCAAATGTTTCGCCTTGTTGCCAGCCAGCTACAGTGCATTCAGAAAGTATTCAGACCCCTTCACATTTTTCACATCTTCTTATGTTGCAGCCTTATGCTGAAATTGTTTAAATTCATTTTTGTTCCTCAGCAATCGACACTCAATACCCAATAATGACAAAGCAAAAACAGGATTTTAGAAATTTTTGCAAATTTATTAAAAATAAAAAATTGAAATATCACATTGACATAAGTATTCAGACCCATAACTCAGTACTTAGTTGAAGCACCTTTGGCAGTGATTACAGCTTCAAGTCTTCTTGGATATGATGCGACAAGCTTTACACAACTGGATTTGGGGATTTTCTGCCATTCTTCTCTGCAGATCCTCTCAACCTCTGTCAGGTTGGGTGGGGACCATTGGTGGACAGCCATTTTCAGGTCTCTCCAGAGATGTTCAATTGGGTTCAAGTCCAGGCTCTGGCTGGGCCACTCAAGGACATTCACAGAGTTGTCCCCAAATCACTCCTGCATTGTCTTAGCTGTGTGCTTAGGGTCATTGCCCTGTTGGAATGTTTACCTTCAGCCCAGTCTGAGGTCCTGAGCGCTCTGGAGCAGGTTTTCATGAACGATATCTCTGTAATTTTCTCCATTCAGCTCTGCCTCAACCCTGACCAGTTTCCCAGTCCCTGCCACTGAAAAACACCCCCATAACAGGATGCTGCCACCACCATGCTTCACCATTGGGGTGGTATTGCGCAGGTGATGAGCAGTGCCTGGTTTCCTCCAGACATGACGCTTAGAATTGAGGCCAAGAGACCAGAGAATCTTGTTTCTAACAGTCTGAGAGTCCTTTAGGTGCTTTTTTGCAAACTCCAAGCGGGCTTTCATGTGCCTTTACTGAGGAGAGGCTTCTGTCTGGCCACTCTGCCATAAGACCCAGAATGGTGGAGTGTTGCAGTGATGGTTGTCATTCTGGAAATTTCTCCCATCTCCACACAGGATCTCTGGAACTCAGCCAGAGTGACCATCAGGTTCTTGGTCACCTCTCTTACCAAGACCCTTCTCCCCTGATTGCTCAGTTTGGCCAGGCAGCCAGCTTTAGGAAGAGTCCTAGTTGTTCCAGACTTCTTCCATTTAAGAATTATGGAATTATGGAATATTTCAAGTGGAATATTTCACTTTGTCATTATTTGGTATTTAGTGTAGATTGATGAGGAAAAAAAATGAATTTAAACGATTTTAGCATAAGGCTGCAACATACCAAAATCTGAAAAAAGTGAAGGGCTCTGAATACTTTCTGAATGCACTGTATGTATTTCTTAGCTGTTTAGTGAGCTACTAATGTAACATTGATGTCTAGCTAGCTGGCTAGCTATCTAGCTGTTGGTCAGCTAACATTACCCAAGCAAGCACAGCTACTAATTTCTCACGTCAATGTTACGTTTGAAATTTGTAACATTGAAGTGAGAAATTAGTAGCTATGTTTGCTTGGGTAATTCTAGCTGACCAACAGCTAGCTAGCCAGCTACCATAACCTTGGAAACAGTAGCTAACATTAGCATGCTACTTTGTAACATTGCCATTGACTCACCTACCAATGTCACTTAACATTTGGCTTCACAAAAGGCTAACATTGTATAAAGTGTAGTGGACAAATTTGTTTTTTAAAGCACTGTTCTCTTGTTTTCGTTGTTGTTTGTTCCCGCTAGCCTGGCACTAGTGGGAAAGCGGAGACATATACAGAGTCTGTATACACTACAGACTGTTTACAGATGTATACAGTGACATAATGACGTGGCTCTGTGGTGGCTCTCTAGCCTGTGGAAAAACAAACCAGTTCTTAGAAGGTTCGCAAGTTGAACCAACTCCGAACCAGTACTAGCACCAGCCCAGAACTAGCACCTAGTTCGCGTTGGTGGAAAGGGGGTAAATGTAAATAAATTCTAGACGTGCGGTGTGCAGATTTCAGGCCACTCACAGAGAGGATGTTCTTCATGGTGATGACGAACACATTGTAGGCGATGAGGAAGTCCCAGAAGTGCAGGATCTTCTTAATGGGCTTGAGCAGGAGGTCACCGCCGAAGAGCAGGAAGTAGAAGCAGGCCACCAGGTAGCCCATGCAGAAGACACTGATGCGCGTGGTCCCCGTGATGAAGATGATGGTGAGAACGAACCAGAAGAGGTAGCTGAACATGATCACCTTTAGCATGTCCAGGTAAGACCTGCAGGTCGAAAGGAGAGCCCACATGAGTGGTTGGTGTTGCTAACCTGACACAAGTTAAAGCTAACAAAACGCATGTGTTCTGTCAAATAGTTGGTTCACTTGGTAAACACTTTGTACATCTGACTAAACACTACCCAAAACCTCAAATTTCCTCTTACTGAATCTGAAAAAAGTATTTAAAATGTAAATTTGTGTGTGTGTATATATATGTCCCAGTGCAGAATCAAACCAGCAACCTTTCAGTTATGAGCTCTGCTCCTTACCTCTACGCTATATATATGTGGGTGGTAGTGTGGCATAGTGGTAAGGAGCAGAGCTTGTGACTGAATGGTTGCTGGTTTGATTACACACTGGGGCAATACTCCTGTAACCTAGGGCAAAGTACTTGACCCAGAATTGCCTCAGTAAATGTCCAGCTGTACATACAGTACCAATCAAAAAGTTGGACACACTTGATTAAGACAGTGAGATACATATATTCAAAGACATTTTGAGCTGTAGACTTTTGCTTAAATTCTTGTAATCTGTTTCTTGAAATCTGATTCACAAATATAAATAGTGAACTTGATGCCTATGTATGAATTTCTTTCCAAAAAATGTAATTTAAAAAAAAACATTTTTGGTTATTTTGAAGAAAATATAAGATAGTTTTGAGTTGTTTATAACAGTTTTTTGGTCACAATTGAGTTGGTTATAACCAACTCAATTGTTATAATTGTTATAACTGTTATAACCAACTCAATTGGTCACAATTGAGTTGGTTATAACAGTTTTTTGGTCACAATTCCATTTCTCTTATTTCATAGTTCTGATGTCTTTACTACTATGATAAAGAAAGAAAACTCTCCACACAGACATATCTTTATGCTTGTAGCCACTCACTCGCTTGCCTTATCAGTCACTCCTGATGTTCAGCAACCAAATGGGTGAGGATGAGGACCCTGAGTTTTAAGGCTGCAGGCCTGCGGATGGATCAGAGTGAGAGCCCTCCACAGTTCCCTGCCCTTCTAACCCTAACCCTAACCTCACACTGGCCTGCATTCATTGTAATCCATCACTTTCATCTTGTGTTAAACCCAGGCAGGGGGGGCTCGTACTGCGGCAGCGCGGTAAGAGTGGGGTTTGAATAAATGGACATCACAACACGGCCTTATGGGTAGAAACATCCAGGCATATCTCAGTCACAGGGAAAAGATGAAAAAAAATGCTTTTCCATATTTAAAAGCTGATTATTGAATTGCGCAAAAGTAGATAGCCAGTGGAAGGTAGGATGCCAGTGTATGATAGACCCAGCTGGTCTGGAATATTGATTTTTTTCCCTCCTGTCTGTAACGAGATCTGAGTGGGAGAGGGCAGCCATGAATGCGCTGGCCTATATTCGCTGCCCTGGTGACAGGCGATCAGATAATAAAAGAGCCCTGCACTTCACACATCTAAACAGTGTACATAATCAATTAGGTCGTGCGGCTCTGGATGGCCTCATGGCTCTCCCGCTCTGCGGTGGCGGCCGTGGGAGAGATCAAAGCCACCGGATCAGAGACAAAGTGCTGCGGAGAGCACTTACAGACGCAGACAGCCAGGAGAGATTAGTCTACCGCCCGGCTGATGTGAGGAAATTTCCTCAGCACTTACTGGAAAAAAAAAACAATGCACGCCACACTGGAACCGGGGGGGAAGAGGTGGCTGTCTGGGGTTCACACCCATCTTGGCTAATCAGATCAAAAGACTACTGACGTTCTGCCCACCTGCACTCCATGTAATGGAGATACCAAATCTCAGGACGAGTTGATTAGATTTTGAATAATCATAATTATAATAATAACAGTAATAAATTTGCAAGCACTGGATATTACTTTCAGTGGTGTTACCTACAGTGAACCTGTAGGTACTTCAGTAGTGTTACTTGCAGTGGTGTTACCTGTAATAGCATTACAGGCAGTGGTGTTACCTGAGGTAGAGTTACCTGCAGTGGTGTTACCTGTAGAAGCATTATCAGCAGTGTTGTTGCCTGTAATACCATCACCTGCAATAGTGTTACCTGCAGTAACCTTAGCCACAGTGGTGTTACCTGCAGCAGCGTGACTGTAATGCTGTTACCTACAGTAGCATTATCTGCAGCGGTCTTACCTGTAATTGCATTACTGGCAGTTTAGTCACTTGCAGTGGTGTTACCTGTAGCAGCCTTACCTGCAGTGGTGTTACCTGCAGCAGCCTTACCTGCAATGGTGTCACCTGCAGTGGTGTTATCTGCAGTAGTGTCGTCTGCAACCTCACCTGCAGTGGATGAAGTCAGGCACGGGGTTGTGGAGACTGAAGGACGCTGCATCCAGGTCCCTGCAGATCTCCACGTTGTCCCCGGCCAAGAGGCGCACCGCTGCCTTGTTCTCGTCATCGAAGACCTGCCTCTGCAGGGAGGCGCAAAGGAGTAGCATGAAGTCATCTGCAGGAGATGGGAGGAGAACGTCACTCACTGCTGGGGGGACGTTACTGTCACATCGTCATTCCATGCATGCTCTGTGTTAACGTACAGATGAGGAAAACCGAACTGGGCTTCGTGTGGAAATCTGGGAAGTAGAGCCACTTTATCAAGTTGGAGTCCATGGCTGAGTTGGGAAACCTCCAGGGATAGTCTGAAAAGAGACGAAAGGATAGCATAGCAGTAAGGTGTAGGGCTTGTGAACGAAAGGTTGCTGGTTTGATTCCCTGCTGGGGCACTGCTGCTGTAGCCTTTGGCAAGGTACTTAACCCAGAATTGCCTCAGTAAACATCCAGTTGTATAAATGGATAACATGTAATACCTGTATCCTATGGAAGTCACGCTGGATAAGAGCATCTGCCAAATGGCAATAATGTAACATAATAATGTAATCTGAACTTCAGGCAAAGCCTTCAGTGTTTCTACAGCCTGTGTATTGCTCCCTCCTGAGTGCTTCTTTCTAAGCACAGTGCACTGCACTGCATCAGAGGAGGGGCCTCCGGGGAAAATGCACCTTTGCAAGCCGCTGGGGGGATGCCGATGCACACCAGGTACTGGAAGCTCAGCATGCAGGCCAGGAAGCAGCAGTATTTGGGCCAGACCTCTGCGATGGCCTTCCGCCTGCGCCGGTACATGACTGCCATCAGGCCGAACGCGTGGAGCATGGCGTAGAAGTCCATCCTCTGGCCAATCACGTTCACCACCAGCAGGAAGCATGTCTTTATAAGCCAAAGAGAGAGACAGAGGATGATAGATGGGTGGATGGACAAAAAAGAAGGGAGAGTAGAAGAGACACAAAGACAGATGATGGGCAGAAAGGGAGAGAGGGAGAGTGACAGAGAGACAGAGAAAGAGATAGATTGATGGACAGAGGGAGAATGACAGAGAAAGAGATGGATCGAGAGACAGAGGGAAAGTGAAGGACGGAGAGTGAAGGAGAGATGCTTGTGGTAATCCAGCTAACCATATAGTGCTCATCTGTACAGTGTGTTGCCTGTTATATATCTTGATCTGAAATAACGGCACATAAAAATGCACTTTCTTGTTTCCAGTTGCCACATTTTTGTGTCCCATACACTTTGCCAATAGTTAACAGTAGGCATCACTAAAACATTTATTTGAAAGAAGCAAAAATTCAAGGTTAGACACCTTAGAAATAACAAATGTTCAGAATGGATATTATGCACAGGCAGCTGTCACTGAACGTACCTCCAGCCCAAACTTGTAAAAGAAATAGTTGATGAAGTACTTGGCACAGTTGACGATGCCGTCGTCAAGGTGTTGCCGTGTGATGTCATGGAAGATGATCCTGGCGGGAGGAGGGGAGAGGTTGTTCCGTAGCCGGTAGTACGTTTGGTGGTGGTAAATGGTCACTTCAAAAGCCAAGATGGCCAACATCAAGAGGTTATTCTGGTCACAGGGGATAGAGATACAGGGAGAGGGGCTGAGTGATGCAGTTCCACTGTTAATACTAAATGTGCTACTGTTAATCCTAAATGCAAGGGAAAAAATGTCTTCCAGGAGAGAATGATGGCTAAGGTTTTGTCACATCAATACAGAAGGACACAACAACTAAAAGAAAACACACAATATCTCATAAATAATCAGACAGAAACCCTCAATACCCACCCCAAACAAATGGTCAACCTTGTCAGTTTTAGTGTAATTTTCATTTCTTGCCTTTTGTACATGTAATACGCATGGACCTGTTATATAATGCACTTAGCCTTATTAGCATGCAGTAAGCATGACCCTGCCATGTAGTGTACGTAGCTTTGTTACCATGTAGTACACATAGACTTGTTACGTAGTGTACATAGACTGCTTACTCACCCTCAAATACCCCAGCATGTCAGGTTCCTTCTTCAGCCCTACCCAGTTGGTTGGGTCCACAGACTCATTGTAAAGTAGGGATTTCTCCATAATCTTTTTCTGCTCCTCTGTGTAGTTCTTGGGCTGTGGGAGAAAACACAAGGACCCAACTCAAGGGATCAAACAGGAGGATCTCCAGCTGACAAACCCACAGGCAAAGACAGTGGTGTCCATGCAGACCTGTATGTATCTAAACTTGCTCAAACTCAGGTCTTAATCACTTGGTGCCACTATAAATGTAATGTAAATGTGCATCACCTGTTGCTCCAGGTGTCAAACAGCTACTGATTGAAAGGAGCCTTTAAAATCATCAGCATATGATCCTCCACAACCAAAGCTGTAGATTTTCTATGCACAATACTTGTATGAGAGGCACATTTCCCTCTGGCTAAACTAGAGCACTGGAGGGAAAAGGCACAGCTTTGAATCCCTTTGGAAACTCATATGTGGGTGAATGTCAGAGTTCTGCAATTGCAGTGACAGTTTATGAGTGGTTAAATCTTTTGCAACTTCAGCTGTAATCCTGCACACATCTTTAAATGAGGAAACAGGAGTGGAGCCCACGACACTGAGATGCCACCCTCCTCTGAGGAGAGGAGCACAGACAATGAATGATGGCACGCACTAATACACAGTTGCTGGCTTGAGGCTGGATGGACTCCAGTTGGTACAACATCTTGCAGACGATGATGACGCAGGTCCAGACAGTGCAGACGCTGGAGGCCAGGGGACGGAACTGGCTATAGGGCAGCGCAAAGGCCCAGCTCAACACAAAGACATAGTTGAGCAGAGACACCTGGAAAGCAAACAAGAAACGGTAAAAGAATGTTTTTTTCAGTTCCTCCCAGTCACCATGAGCCTCAGCCAATCGGGGGAAGATGAGAAGGGGAGGACAGCCTCCTGATATGCACAAGTGCACAAATCTTGTTTGAGTATCAAAACATGGATCCTGAAAAAGCTGCTTGACTCAGAGATGGAACACAGAAAAATGACATCTGTACCCGCTCTCAAGATCTCAATTAGGTTGCACCTGTGTTAACACTGAATGACAGGGATTTAATGACTTTTAAAAAGACAGTGAAAATGAGAGGAGAATGAGAGGTATCAAATTTATTTATCAAGCTCATGGACATATCTCCCTGTGTGCAAAGAAGAGGAGGAAATATTCTTGGAGAATTGGAGACGAGATGCAGTAGTGAAGGGTAGGTGTGCTGAGAGGGAGAGCTCACCTCCTTGACTGTGACCAGGATGACGTATGAGGACACTATCTTGATGATGTGCATCTCCAGCAGCCACCAGATGAAGACCTGCAGCTTGTGGAAGCACTCCAGGAACTTGAGGAACAGCACCGTCAGGCGATCCAGCACCAAGTGCCACTTGTTCTTCAACTCTGAGAGAGTAAAAAGGAATGGGAGTAAGAACACAGAATGGAGGGGCTGTATTCTCAGTGACTGCACCATGAGGAATGCCTGGACCACTACAGACTCAGAGAGTGGACCATGAGGAATGTTTGGACCACAACAAACTCAGTAATTGGACTGTGAGGAACATTTGAACCATGGCTGACTCGGTGGCTGGACCGTGAGGAATATTTGGACCATGGCAGACTCAGTGACTGAACCATGAGGAATGTTTGAACTATGGCTGACATGGTGACTGGACCATGAGGAATGTTTGGACCATGGCGGACTCAGTGACTGGATTGTGAAGAACTTTTGGACCACTACAGATTCAGTGACTGGACGATGAGGAATGCTTGGACCACTACAGACTCAGTGAGTGGATCATGAGGACTGTCTGGAGCATGGAAGACTCTGCATCCGCTGTTCACAGCATGTCTTCTTCACCCCATTTCCCCCTCTCTTTTGCCTGTTTGACGATGCCTTTATGCTATGGGGGGGGGGGGGGGTCAACAACCTTGGCCTGTTGCCAAGTGTGATCTCTTTGTTGATCTCCAAGCCAAATTTGAATACCACTATACCCACATCATTTGCAACTTTTATGCTTTGATTGCCTGGAAATTCATACTCACTAAAGAGACAGTACTGAAAGAAATCAGGCTGTCTTGCTTAGTAGCACAATGGCAGTACCTCATCTAAGAACTGAATCTACAAACCTGATAATAAGCTCAGTTTCTTTACTGATGCGCCACAGTGTACCTGAGCTCTGGTCAGTGGGGGGCTCCGTGCCCACACTGCAGTGCCGACTCTCTGCCTTCCTGTCCTTCTCTGGGGGCTCCTTCTCCAGCTGCTTCTCCACCTCTGGCTCCAGGAGAACCTTCTCCCCTGCCTCCTCTTCTTTGGACATACTGCCTGGGGAGGAGCTCGCCATTGTGATGTCAGCCAGGCTGCCTTCGGGATGCACCAATCTGAGAACACAGTACCGTAGTGTCAGCCCCTAAAGGTCTGCCGTCATGACCGCCCCCTTCTGTCCAACAAGCAAAGCCATGGATATGGACCATCAATATGCTGCACTAACCACCATGTTACTGCTGTTAGGGCACAACATACCAGAGTTTGTTTTTAAATAAGCAATGCACATGTTTTTTTTTCATTTAGCACACTGGAATTGGACAAGACAAGTGTCCACTTCCTGTGTTTAGCAGTATAAGGGCAGACAGCGGTAATATTGCATGGGGCATTCGTTGCTTAAACTTGACGTCTCCTGCGCAGGCGGATGGAGAGGGGTCAAAGTTTAAGGTCAGGGAGCATGAAATGGCAGCACAGTGAGGCAGGCATTTCATGTCCTCAGTAAGACTTACTCATTCTGTTGGGAGGATATTTTTTGCTTGATGCTGTTCAAACAGTAAAATACAGAGAGGAGAAATCAGAAGGAGAAGACAGTTGAAATGTCACACAGGAGAACTTCCGCAGCAGGAAGACAGAATGTAAGTGCGGCTACATTTCAGAGAAGGGGGAGAAAAGGGCATATTGGGGAAAGAATGTGAACTCCTCACTTGGAGACGATCGTGCTACAAGGCCATCCTGGCACACTCAGGGCATGCTTAGAATTATGGGTAGTGTTTCAGGGTTAAAGATTGGTGGACGTGGGGGTTTAGGATCATGGAACAAGCTTTGGTGGAAGGGTAGGAAAAGGGTTTGAGAGCTGAGTAGATGCAGAGGTGAGTGGTTTCCTTGAAGGACTGAGGGATCCATTGGAGAAAAGAATACACTCAGACATAAGCTAAGGTATAAAAAAGGCAGCCAGATGAACTCATGAATATGTTGCTCACCTGACAGAGGTGCTCTGAAAACCAATAGAAACTTACAGCTATAATAGCACTTAGTTCAAATCAGCTTCATATACCGTTGTGGATCAGGCATGTCAAAAATCATCATCAGCTTCAGTATTATTCGTATGACAGGAAAGGAAGTAGGGAGGGGAAAGAATGTGAAAAAAATCCGGGAGATCCATGGAACCCAGTAAGCAAGCAGGTACCCACCTATTCACGATCAGATAGACACGGCCATTGACTTTGGCATGGCTGAGTGAGATGGGAGATGGAGGAGGAGAGATGAGAGACAGAGGGAGGTTACACAGTGAAAAAGGCAGAGTGGCAGACTAACTGGACACTGGGGCATGACCGATGGGCTGGAATGGACCATTTCACAGACAGACTTACCTTCGTGAAAAGAGAACACATGTTAAACATATACAGACCACTGCCATTTGAGGATTTACCAGCTGCAGTTTTGAAGTGCTTGTGTATTCCTGGCTCAATATTACACAAATATTCCCACAAATTCCTTGTATATATATAAATCCTTTAATATCTGCATTTTTATAAATAAATAAAATAAATTGTAAATATTTATTTATTTATCATTTAAACTTTATTTTACTAGTTAGGGGCAATTGAGAACCAATATTTTTTTTTACAATGGCATATGTAATATATTAGACATTAGACATTAAAACATTTTCCTTTATTATGGGTCTCGTTTCACCGCATATGGACATCTTACATTTTCATAAGAATACTTATGTGATTGGCATACACCCAAGTTTACTGTGTAAAGGAAGCATAAGGATCTCATCAAAGGTCAAGAATCTTGCTGTTGTTGGCTAATAGATGTGTTGACGTTGGTGGTCTTCCACATGTGCATTGTTGGCACAATGAAAATATTTACAATAGGGCTCATGCTTAGGGAGCCTGGTGAGTTTCATCCCTTTTTTTCGAGCGTTCTGGGGTTCCCCATCAGAGTGCGACTCACCTGTAGATGCTGCTCTCCTGCTTGGCTGCCACGGCCTTCAGGTCGGTCAGCTGCAGGAAGCGCTCGTGGAAGTAGTGCAGGTACAGGTTGCAGAATAGCAGGAAGGAGGTAGGGATGAAGATCCTGGTGAAGAGCTCGCTCACTGAGAACTGCTGCAGGCCCAGATCGCCCAGCCTGCCGGGGGAAAGAAAGAGAGAGATGAGAGAGGCCTTGTGTTGTGGAACATCTGGCCACAAGGCAGATGGGAACTGAAGTCCATGACAGCATGACATCATGTGGAGATATCTAAGCATGTGATCGCAATATGAAGTCATGAGCGTATCAAATGGTGAAATTAACACATTTACAAGTGCAGGGTATTCTCAAAAAGGCAAAGCAATCCCCTCCTAAACTGCACATGTCATGCCCTCAGAAGGATAAATAAATTTAACACAAAAGTTAACACACATTAAAAATATAATATAAAGAAAAAAACACTTTTGAAATCACAATTAAAATTAAAAATTGAAATTGCATTTCAGACCCAAGCAACTGTCCAATCTTGAATTTTTGCCACTTCTTAACCAGAGTACAAATTCTCTTAAAAGCTCTCCCCATAAACAGTCACGGATCCCAGTTGACTCACAACACATGTATATTACATGTATTAGTTCCTGATGAGAGCTGGGTTTGGGGTTAGAGGGTGTGTCACTCACTTTGTGTCACTCATTCCCGTCATGTTGTACCAGATGCGAGGGGAGGTCTTAAACTGGTACGTGTAAACCAGTATGAGGACCAGCATGGTGTACATCACCACAGACATCCAGAAGTACTTCAGGATTCTCCTCCACCATTCATAGTGCACCTATGCACAAACACACGTGTCCTTGAAAACAGTTCTCCGTGTGTGCCACAAAGGCTAATAAAGCAAAAGAATAGAGTTGTATGTAGCAAATACACTCTGTGTAGGCATGTGAAACAGGCTGAAACATGTACTCCTGCGTTTAGCACATCATCCTCTCAGTGTTTGCCCTAATCTACTAACATAGTAACTCTGCCACAGCATTAACTAATGTAATGTAGGTATAGTAGATAAAATGCTTGAAGTCATAGACATGGGGCTCCAAAGTGACCTGTACCTGATACAGCGCGACACAGAAGAGGAAGAGCATCATGTAGATGATTTTGTACATGACAATCTTGCCCTCGAAGCTGACAAAGAAGAACATGCCTCCGCAGACGTAGATCCAGTACTTGACGAACATGGACATCACCAGGTTCCCCAGAACCTGAATGATCTCCTTATTGCCACCACCTTCTTCATCTTCCTCCTCCTCTACAAGAAATGGAATGATTTTCAAATCCCCAGACACAGAATACTGAAGGAAACTCATCACATTGGGGGTATTCTCCCATTTGCACGTAAGACCTTTTTTTGTGCGCCTCCAGTTACGCGCCTTTCAGTTACGGGTATTCTCCCTTACGTGGTCCGATCACGCCCACGGCGCTTAACTTCCGAATGAAGGTGGGCTCATGAAAGAGGCGTGATTTATTTAAAATAGAAGTAGACTGAGTCACAACCTTGTTTATTTTGGCTGTCGGGAAAATGTGGAACATGGACTTATGCATTAACCATGTGAATGTCATTGAAATCCATTCAAACCTTAAACCAGACTCTGATTTTGAAAATAAATGCAAAGGGAGAGCTATATTACGAATCGCTTCAAAGGAAAGCATTTGTTTCTATGTATGACATAAACCCAGAAATGGAGTAAATATACCAAACGACACATGTGCTGGGTCTGCGTATAAAGACATGTTTGACATGTGGAGATTCATGAACTCTTTTGCACATAACTTATTGTTTATGCTATGTAGCGTGCGTATTAGGCTACATTACATGGTTCGTTATGTTTTCATTAGCGTTATTAAGCTTCTCATAGTTTTCAGTTAGCATCTGCTATATTTTTTAAGGTTAAATCGCTATTTCATCAAAGCTATAATTAACTAGAATGTTTCCAATCTAGTTTTCTAATTGCACCGGTTTTAGCATACATGCTAAACAGCTAATCACACTGGGGTGACCGTACACGCGAAAGGGTTAATAAAAACACACTACTGAGGAAAAGGTGCAACAAAATGCAAGTTCTAATGTCCATGTTTGAACTCATACTGAGTAGTCTATTATTAAAAATTCATTAGTAATCACTCATCATGACTCTTCCAAAGTACTCTCTATTAGCTAAATTGATTAATGAATGGCTAACGCTCTGCTATTGATACTCATCTTAATTGATATTTGTGTTTTTTTTTCTGTTGAACAATGTAATATAGGATTACAAGAAATGTTATTGTAGTTTAAAAATAATGACACACAAATATTGTAAATTCTAAACTTTATTAGTACATGTATAATACTGTTAAAAGTAGGCCTACCGCCACCTTAAAAGGCAATATGGTGTTTCGCCATGTAGTGGCGCTTGACTTACTACAGCCCTCAGAAGCGTGTATCTGAAAAGCGCATAAGTCAAGGGCAGAATACGCGTAAATGGTGTTTACATAAGAAACGCCCAGATTTTGGGGTTGCTCCGCCCGAAGCGCATAACTGCCTTTATGGCGCGCAAATCATAGACTTAAGTCAAGGGGAGAATATGCGTAGGCTGAAAAGTACATAGCTGCATGCTTTTTTTGACTTACGCGCATGGGAGAATACCCCCACTCTGCTTATGTACAGGTTTGCATGCTGTAGCATCTTCAGTGCAGGCTGGCTAGGAGACACACTTGACCCACCGCTACAACCCATCAATCAACCAATCATCCCAGGTGACCTGGCCATAAATCAACGAAACAGCAAGCCAGTGCACTGTAAAAGGGGAGCTGCTCTGATCAAAAGCAGCTGAGATCCCCTGAACAAGAAGGCATGGGGTGGATTCTCTCGGACCCCTGCGGCCTCCTCCTCCAGCTCACCCTTCTTGGGGACATCTGCTATAACGTCGGAAAGCACCGTGTCCTCCTTCTGCCTCTCCTGCCTCTCCATCAGGGCCTGCCTCAGCAGCAGCCAGAAGCTGAGGAGGCAAATTATCTGTGGAGAACAGACCAGGGAACGCTTATTCACACACACACACACACACACACCCTCAGCATATATACAGCCTACATTATAGCTGTGACTATTACTACAAGCTATTGGGATGGCAAGTGACTGGAAGCAAAATTCTACTCTAACTAGACAGTTAGGATCTTGTCTGGGAAAGGTGATCTCCAATTCCTGTCCCACAACGATGAACATGAACATTTCAGCCAGTAGGTCAAAAAAAAATGGCTGCCATCTTGGCTGGGCTGGGCTAGCTGGTCTATCTAACAAAGCTCATAACTAAAGACAAATGAGGCAATGCAGGAAAGTCATTTCTAAAATGCATGCCTTCTCATTTCTGACTTTTCAACAGCACCACTTTGCCATATCAGGGAAATCACAGGCCTTAACATCCTCCATCTAGACTTGCAATTCCAAGCCTGTTGAAACTTCTCTGATCTCTGAGTTAAAATTATATGATGAAATGAAATGATGCCTAAACAAAAACGCTAAATAAAACAGCATTTAATATTGAGATACATGCTAATATTATATTTGTCCCAAGATTCTGAAATTTCTCTTTCTAAAATGTACATTCTTCAAGAATATGATTTTCACTCTCATCTGAGGAAGAGTACAGAATGTGCGTTGGCCTTTTCACAGTTCAAAGCTCTATATTTTACTCTCAAACTACTGCTGACATTTAATATTACAGCCCAATAACTAAAAAGGCACCATCAAGAAAATCTTGTGGTACTATATACGAAAGTGAGCAGCATTGCCCATAAATATCGGAGGTGTCTGTGAAATCAAACAATGAATAAAATTGGAAAAGGATGCATCATTGTTTTAATTACACAAAGATCACTTTAAGGATTTGATGGAGTACTAATGAGGTTTTAATTCCATCTGATCCTCACTTAACCCAATGGACACTGCTGGAAGGATTTCATGCACTGGCAGCTTATGAAAGATTGAGGATGTTTCAGGGCAGGATCTAGTCATGTAATTGGGAGCTTGGTCTGAGACAAAAGCAAACAGTTTGGCAGTCCTGGCCCAGGTTTGGACAGCGCCGCCCTTAGCCAAGAGCCCTACAAGAGATCTGCTTTCCTTTCATTACTCATGTATGGATTCATGCAAAAGTGTCATGGGGAACAATAAAATCCACATTTGGGGAAATATATTTTAAATACAAGTCAAAATATACAGCGCATTGCATTATATATGAATGAATTATTTTATATATTGTATATTCTACAAGCTGACAGAAGCTACAATATCACATTATAGTAATCTAGCAGATGGTTTTATCTACTATTTCAATAGGTTACAATTGACTCATTTACATAGCTGCATATTTAAGGCAATTGTGGGTTAAGTACACCGCCCAAGGATACAACAGCAGTGCTCCAGCAGAGAGTCTAACCAGCAACCTCTCAGTAGCAAGCCCTGCCCTTACCACTACACCACACTATCCTAATTCTTCATATATTATAAATTTGTGTGAACATACATTGCTTACATTTTGGATTCTGTCTTTTGAATACACATTTTCACTAGCATTACCTAAGTGAAATAACACACTGTCTGACCAGATGGGTTCAGCTGAAGTCTTTGATTGTGTGGAGAACACAGATACTGTATCTATAAAACCCTGCAGGACTATGGGCTGCAAACGGGTACGAGCCCATGTGTATATACTTCAGTCTACTTGTTGAACCACTAGTGCCTCATTGCATCGCCTTCTGTGCGTACCTTCGAGCCCAGCTCCGTGAAGGGTGAGGTGGACTCAAGGAAGAGGCCCGGTACCTCGTCCATGGTCTGGAAGCTCCAGATGTACTGCAGGATGACCACCAGATCACCGTAGATGACCATGAAGGGTGATGTGAGCATGGCATACCTCCTTCGGTCACGCACCATCCACAGCGCGCAGGACCACATCAGGAACACGAAGGTAAGCCAGCTGACGTAGGTGATACTCCACGCCTGTCAAAAGCACAGCCAAATGCAGGGCTGAGAGCGGAGCACCCGAGCCTATTCTCTGAAGAGGATGATCTGCATTCTGCCTTCCGATTATGATTTAATTTCATCTGCACGTAATCTTTGAATTTAAATTGACTTAAACTGATTCTCAGGAGAAGAAATGGTTTAAAAGGGAACCTAAGGGAGAATGCTTGGGTGGGTGTACCGGGCCCACAGAAAATCAATAAGTCTTTTGAGGCAGAATTACAAGTGTTTGCTACATCCAATAAAACCCTTTCCTTAGGTATATTTTCTAACAGAAGCATGACTCCTGTCTGTAATATGAAATATTGGACAGAAGAGGAGAGGTGAGATGTATGAGCCCTGATCTACCTCTATTACAGGTATGTCCAGCTGAACATGTTTCCTGGGTTTTATTTACTTAAAGCATAACACTATTTTCCCCTTAAAGCACTTGTTTGTGGGGGATAAAGTGGCCCCAGGTTTTTCTGGGCTGCTGCTGCTGACTCTCACCATCATGGCAATGAGAGCACAGATGTAGCTCTGCTTCATGATGAACTTGAACACTGTGCTCAGAGTGCTGGCCTTGCCCTCCACCTCCTCCTCCTCCTCCTGAGACTCACCGACCTCAGACACACTACCATCCTTATTCTCTGCCAGAGAGAGAGAGGGAGAGAGGGGGAGAGAGGGAGAGAGAGTAGGAAAGAGGGGGAGATGGGGGGAAGAGGGTGAGAGAGGGGATAGCACAACAATCAATATAACATGCCTGCTCATTCATATTTAGGACTACAGCGCTACCTGATTGTCACTCCTGCAATCCTGCAGGGCATCTACTGACACCCAGGCACTGATGCTCTCCTGTAGCCCAGATTAACACACACTTTGAGCTTGGTGCTGGGAAAGTGGACTTTACTATTATTTTTATCAGGTGCACATCTCACAATTCTGCTTGTATCCTTCAGTTGTGTCATTTGATGTCATTTGAATAGTGTGGCTGGTATACTGCTGCACCCTGTCCTGCTGCATTCGGGTGGGTCTGACAGGCTGACGCTGTGATGGGGAGCGAGGAAGGCTCACCAGACTCGTTCCCAGCCTTGTCCACTTTGTATTGAGGAGTGGAGTACAGATCCAGCGCTGTTGACCCATTCTCACAGGACAGGTTAGGGGAGATGAAGCTGAAAGACGTCCCGTTGGAGGCCATTGTCCCACCCTGGGGTGCAACACCACATGCTCACAAAGGTTCATAGCTATACACAGTTACAATACACAGCCGCTATATTCAGGTATGATACACAGCTACAATACACAGCCGCTATATTCAGGTATGATACACAGCTACAATACACAGCTACTATACTCAGCTATAATACACAGCTATGATACACAGCTACTATACTCAGCTATGACACACAGCTAAAATACACAACTACTATACTCAGCTATAATACATAGCTACAATACACAGCTACACTACACAACTATGATACACAGGTATGATACACAGCAACACAACACATTAATGAAAACACAGCTACCTGACACAGTTAAGAATGTGGGTCATTTCATGACAGTACTCAATACACAGAGCTGAGGCTTCCACAAGGCCAAAAAGCAGATTCATTTCCAAATGAGTTAATTCAACATATTACTGTCACACGGTAAAATATTACTGTTGTTCACTATCATTGTTCTTATCAACAATACCAGCTAATTATTAACACATATGCCTTCCTCCTGGGGGACATTAAATGATCACTTTTGTCTTAAAGAATGCTAAGAATTGCAAACTGCAAGCCAGCCTGGGTTAAGGGCCATTTTTTATTTATTACTCTATTAAAATAACAATAATAATTTCACAAAGGTAACATCACACTGAAATGCATAAGTACGTGAGAGAGTGTGTACTAACTTGGGACACGCTGTACCCATCCATGGTGGAGAGGAGCTGGAATAGAGCAGACACAGCAAGGCAGGTCATGTTACTGGCGAGCAGAGGCACATGCATTACAGACTTCACTACCGATAGTCAGGAGCAGGAGAGCATGGCTCTGTCTGCCATCCGCACCACAGGGCTAAAAGCTCTGCAGTCTCTGGAGTGTGAGACAGACTCGGGAAGAACTTATGGGAACACTGAAGGTAACAATGTAGTGTTGTGTAAATGTAACAATGTATATTATACAATTATAAGTACAGTACAGTCCGGGTGGGGGGGGGGGGGGAGGGGGGGGTTGGTTGGGGCCCTGAGGGGGACACTCACGTTCCTCTCTTCTGTGCCATACCGCGCCCTCCTCCAGAGCTGCCGCTTCCTCTGCGCTGAGTTCCCCACGTCATCACACGCCGGCTCCTCCCCCTCTCGCCCCTCCTCCTCCCCTTCCGCCTCGGACACCTGAGGATGACACGGGTTGCACACCTGAGAAGGGGCGCTACGATGACGGCCAATTCGGCATGACATGGTTCGAAACCTGGACTTGTGACTAGAGGGTTGCGGGTTTAAACCCCTGGGTCACAGCAGCTATCAGCTATAAGAGTGGAGACCCATGGACAAAACAGGTCACCCTAGAAAAGGGAACCTATTATGAATTCAGTAATGTGACCTGATACGACTTACTACTCACAAAACCTGAGGGTCACTAACTGTAACCTAAAGATTGTATTTGATTGAAGAATAATCTTTGAACACATAAAGGAATAATGACATTACTGGAGTCATACTAAAGCAAATAAAACTATCCCATTTATATATGCCAAGACAGGATAAATATGGGGGCATGGTGATGCTGTCAGCAAACATTAAACCACCTTGCATAAATGTGTATTTACTATCCATTGATGGGGGCCTCGCAGTGAACAGAACATTATTACTCTTTTATTAGTAGATTGAAAATATTATTTATGCCTGAGGCCTGTTTTACAATGGGTCACACCTCAGACCGAGGTTTGGGCCTTGTTTATTTTCAACAACACGCGTTTACATTGTAATTACATTTTATTATCTGCGTCACGTGAAATGGAAGGGGAAAAAATCTTACCACAGAAATCGATAATGCATTTGAGCCAAAGGTTTACAGGGGTCAAAAAAAAAAAAAGAAATCGATCCCCGATAAAGTGATCGAGTGTATCCCATTACAGGGAGGAGGGGCTGAGAACGGGAGCAAGGCTGCATGGGTAAGATGGGGGTATAACGCTAGCACCGAAGGGCAGAACCTACCGAATCCTCTGGCTCTTGCAGCCAGAGCCGGATCAGCGTAGCCAGAGTGTAGTACAGCACCAGGAGCATTATGGGATTGATGTAGTGATACCACTGCATCTCCGGGTAGACGCTGAGCTTCCAGGTGTAGGAGCAGTTACTCTGGATGATGGAGGAAATCCCAAATGTCCTGGACGAAGAAACAGAGAGGGATACATGATACAGAACTGCTATCACTAAATCTCAGCCCATGGGATGAAGATGACATAAAATGTTACCTGCATATAAAATTTAGCATGACTGGCACACAAGTCACAAACAGGGTGACTGACTTCTCCCCAGCTGCTTAACATACCAGTCAGTGACACAAAGTGGTCCAGTTACTGTGGCCTCATGGATCCACAGTCGGCACTCATGATTTTCACTTATTTTGCTTACTGTGGCATCTTCAAAAATGCACATAACACGACTTTATGACAAAGTGTTTGGTAAGACAATGCTTACGTTTCTTTTACAGTGCAGCAGTTATTTCATTTCCCAGAGAGAACTGCACTTGGGAGAGCAGGTCTTTATTCAGCTACCTGTGCATTAATAATGTATAAGGCACCGCCCATTGCATTAGATCCCTTCCTGTCAGGGACTTTGAGATCTTTCCATCTCCATATCGATTCGTACACATGCCAAGATCGAAAGCAGAACATTCAGTAACAGCAACTTCTCCAAAAGGACAAGGATGCTTTCTCTCAAATGCAAAGTCCCTGCAACCTATCAGAACCAGCACAATGAGGCACAGGAAGTTCCTGCAGCTTATGAGAGCCAGCACAATGAGGGGCAGGTTTTGGCTTAGATTAAATGAATACCCCTCACATTGTGCCCTCTTTCATAATGTTGTTGTTAAATGTAAGTTGCCTAATAATACCGGCTGTTTTATATGGTCTGATGTGATGCTAAAATATGCTTGCATCTGTGTACAAATACACCATAAATAAGCGCAACATTCACAGTAAACCATTTGAGTGGCTAAATCAATGTAGATGTTCAGCAGTTTCAGCGAGTGTTTTAGTGCTTCTAGATTTTGCACAGAGTGATGTCATTGTGCATTTCTCTCTGTAGCAGTAAGATGTCTTAAAAAGTTCATCTAAAAGTGCATGTGTGTGTGTGTGTGTGTGTGTGTATCTGTGTCTGTGTCAGTGTATGTGCATGGAATTGTGCACTCAGTCCATGGCACTTATTTCTTCACACCTTCCGTTTTCACTTCACCTTCCCTTTTTACTTGGTACAGTGGCCTATTTCCCATGTCCTTGGTCTGGCGGCTGCTTCCTGCTCATGCCAGGGAATGCCAAGGGGTGGGGTTTGCAGCATCACATGACCAAGCCATTGTGAGGTCAGTCGGGAAGTGGGCTGGAGGGCTCGGTCACGTCAGGGCGGTCACTCATCACCAGCGTGCGCCCAAGGCCTCGCCCCTGTCATCAGCCTGAATTAGAGCTCCTGCTGGAAACAGGGCTTTCGTCTGCCTGGAGCTACGGCCACAGACACACTGCCAGCCCTCTCACTCACTTCAGAGCCCCACAGTGCTTTGCAGACAGCATGTTTATTGATCATTTTGATCAAGCGGAAAAGCATAGAGCTGATGAATCTCATCCATGTTTTTCAGCATCTGCACAGGATCTCCTGTCAGTCCTCCACAAAGCCACCTAATTGAATAGCCTCAGGGGAAGACCGACAAAGCCAAGAAAATCCATTAACCTGAGATAAGTGAAAATCTGCCATTAAAAGAATTGTCCTTACGTGGCATTTATAAGTCTTTTTTATAGTTCCATAAACTATGATAAGACTATAAATGTTGTGTGCATTTAATGCATTGTTGTGTTGTTTTGTTTTAAGGGTCTGCTGGGCAGCTCACGGCAGCCCGTTCCGCCCTGACCGTGTGAGGTGAATTGGAGGAAATGAGGCCCGTCTGGGCAGGGCTAAACATAGCAGTGATGGCATCGTCCAGGGCCTCTCACTCTCACGTGCCCAAATTAGAGCCCGACAAAATCAATAGCGTCTTGAAACGTCAAGGGCGGAACACAACAGGGAGGGCTGCTGCAGCCGCACATCAGGGCCGGCCAGCACCGTTTGGCTAAAGAATGGGCCGCTCAGGATGGCACACAGTGAGATAACGGTGTACTATATCACACGGTAAGCCATGTTTCACAACATCAGTGCAGAGAAGATTGTCAAGTCAAAAGAAAAGAAGAGATATCACCCCATTTTTTACACATTCAGATGAATTCACATTACACATTCAGATGAATAAAATGTAAATGTAAGTGTAAATATAAATGAATTCACACCCTCTGGAATTTTCCATTTGGCAAAAAGGGAAATGTAACAATAAAATTAGTGGCACTGTCTTGCCTTGTGTTGCTAGAACTGATGCAAAAACACAGTTTTATTATATATCTTGTGCTAATGTCAATTACCTTTAAATTTCTTTTTGTTAGCTTCAGTGACCACTGCTTTCCATGTTGTAGCAGTAAAAATAGTAAAATTTGACTCGAATTTGGGATTCAGTTGAATCAGGTCTCTCATTTCCCATTCATGGGTTTACATATGCATAATACCAAAGCAGTGAGGTGCTTCTGAGAGTCACACTGAGTGTACTTATTTATGTTCTCATATCACGCTTCACATCTACAAATGAAAAGTCCATAAAAGTAAACCTTTAAAAAAAGCACTGCAGATTTCCCGTCCTCCGATCTGCTGTTTGATAGGTTTGGGTATTTTGCTGTCAATTACCGAGTCTGAAGATTGCTTAAATGAATCTTATAGCAAAAAAGAAGCTGTGTGTTTGAAGGTGTTCTGAATGGGCAACCTTTTAATAACAATCCGCCTTTCCCTCAGAATCATGGCCAACTGAGGCTGGCTGGTGGCCAGGGCTTTGCACAGCTTGCCACTTACCATCTACTTTTACTGCATGTGCTGTTTTGTGTTTTTTTAAATAGTCATATTTTTTCTCTAGCTCTTATGTGATGCAGATGAAGGGAATTTGTAATAGGAAACACCAGGATGCAGAGACATGCTAGCATATAGCGTTGTGGAACTGGGATTGCCTTCAGTTAGCACAGGGGATTGTTTAATCTTATGAACATATGTGGCTCAGTGGTCAAGGTGTTCACTTTGAAAGCAAGCTAACCTCTACATCCTGGATTCGATCCCTGCTGTGTCCTAAGCTGATAATATGCAGGAGTCCACAGACATGGAGCAAACTGGCTTTGTTCTGCAGGGGATAGGAATGGGTAATTCAGCCAGGGTTTGTCAACCTCATTGCACACCAGTGACCCCTGCTGGTCACTGTCTGCCTCTTTAAAGCTGCACATGAAATGTCCTCCCCTGAAATGTCTGAGCAGGCTTGGTATGGGTACATTGTATAAAGAAGCAGGACTTGACATCATGCGTTTCAGAGGGCAGCACATGTTTGTGTTCTCCCAGATTGTCAGCAGTGAGGTTGTTGCAGTGAACAGCATGCTCAGTATGATACATAGAGTAGCATCTTTATGATAGCCATTCCAAATTGGTAGAAAGGGAGAAAAAGTGGGCACTGGTCATTTGATATACTGTATATAAAGAGCTTTAACCATACGGACCTGTGATCACTTGATGGAGAATTTATATATATCTGTATATAGTATATCAGGACAGAGGAGCAGTCAGACTTATTGCTGTGTGTTTTCTGGAGAGGGCAGGGTGCTGTAGGTATTTACTGCAGGCTTTAATCTAGGACACACACTGACAGGCTGTCAGAGAGATGGCCCACAGGGCCTAGCCCTTCCACCATCACAGTACCAATCTCCCACAGATATCGTGCCCTGACACCATTCAAACATCAGTCACCATGGCAACTTGATTAAAGGAACATACACAATTAGGATCCATGCACACCATGCCTCTGATCCGAATGCGAAGTCTGACCTTTGATAGATGTCACATCAACCAGGCATGCCCCTGTCTCTAAATTTGCTGGCCACTGTGTTCATGATTGATGTTTCTTAATTTCTAAATATTTTTGGTCTCTTAATATATTTATATATTTAATTTATTTCATTTGGTTTAACTTTCCAATATGGATGTGGCCAAATATGTAGTCTTCAGCAATGAAATCCTGTTTGAGCAGCATGAATACGATGCCTTCTGGGGGAAAAAGCTGGTTGGCTTTACTGCAAACAGGTCCATATCATAGACAGCTTTAGAGAACAGTGCTCTGTGCCAAAAAGTGCTGTGAAGCATTTTACTACATGTGCATATTCCAACTAATAGACAGCCCCATGCCAAAAAGCCCGTAATACTCGTAGGCATGACAACAACTTGATAGCTACTGGCTGCTGGCCACTGGTTTCTCCACACTGTGTCAAATTATTACATGCAACTTGGTTACACAGACCTCACACACTGAAACACAGAAGTGATGGAAAAACACCTAAATTCTTCCAAAACAGGACAAAAAAACTACATTTTTCACATTGCTTTCCCATGACCTGAAAGTCATTAAAATGTTTATGTATACAATGTTTCATTTGTTGCCACCCATTTTTCTCTTGAAGTCTGTTTCACTGTTTCAAGATTAAAAAAATGTTATTTGTTAAAATATCTTGATGAACATGGGAGTCGCCAATGACAACACATGAGCATTTTCAGCTGAATGCCTGTTTACTGTGTTTCTGACTGTTCTGTGTTTGTTCATGAGTCTCTGATGTGGATTTAATGTGTCTCACTGTAAAATTCTCTACTCTTGAGGATGAGAATGTTTTATGTTAATTTATTATTATTATTATTATTATTATTATTATTATTGTTAATAATAATAATAATAATAACAATAATGATTTTAATATTATTATGTAATATTTACCACTATTTACTTACTGGTACTTGCTATTATTATTTACTACTATTACAATACATATAATTCTATTGCTAAATTAATTAATTATATACATATAAATATATACATGTACACACACACAGTATATATGTTTGTATGTATAAAGAGCTGCTGTCTCTCACTTGATGTAGCTGTCCTCTGGGGGAATGAGCTCCTGGAAGAACTGGAACTGGTAGAGGTAGAGCACCATGAGGTGGCCGGCGCTGTAGATGGCCATGAGCACACACAGGCAGCTGAAGATCAGGGTATCAAAGGCACGGCCGAATGACCACCAGGTGCACAGGCCCAGGAAGACCAGGAAGTACACGGCTGAGGTCACTGAAGGCAGCATGATCCCTGGAATGGCAGAAATGGTGAGGGCAGCACGTTGTTAGTAACTGTGTGGACTGTTGGCTTAGGAGGCCCGCCTACACAAGCAAAGTTGCTGAATCACACTGCTGCTTAAGTATAGAGCTCTGCGGGTAGGGTTAGCATTGGGTTAAAGGCTGGGGCCAGGTATACCAATACCGAAACAACTAGAATTGAGATAGTGTGTAGGGTTCATTGCTGAGGTGGTGCTGGAGGTCAAATATACAGTGCAATTGCAGAAAGGCCAAACCTCAAATACAACATTATTCATTTGCAACAAGATCCAGACAAACAGCAGTTACTGTCCAGAAACTGTAACAGAGACCAACAGAATTACTGATGATTATATAATCCTTTTTCACTTGTCAGCAATATTTCAAATTCAAATATGTTTATTGTACATATTGGATGCTTGAATACTATATGCAGCAGGTATCCATATGCCCTTCTTGTTTTTACTCTTCAACAAAGTGGGGTCCACACTATGAGCCAATGAGCCTTGTTGCATATTGTTGCAGGTTCAAATTTCCAGGTTCCATCTCCAGCTAACTTCAAGTAATGAACCTGATTTGCTGCAGTTAATTAAAAAGCCCACCTGTCATTCCCAGTAATATAGTTATGACCACTTGGCCGGCTGTGGTGATGAGATTGCCGATGACCTCCTTGACTTTGGACGCCACGCTGGCAATCCGCCTGAGTATCTTCATCTTTGTGCTCTCCTCTTCCTCCTCATCCTCCTCCTCTTCTTCGTCCAGCCCTTCCTCATCATCCTCGCACTCGTCCTCCGCGTCAAATTCCTCGTCCAACAGGATGTTGTCATCCAGCTCAGCTTTCTCCTCATCTTCATCCTAAGGGGGGTGGAGTTAAAGCAGAAGTGTTACATCACAATTGAAACAGCCAATCTGGAGGCTGTGTTTTTGCCAGCTGAACACAATAAAATGACCTCAGCTGGTAAATAGCCTTCAGTGTCCCCTCTGGCTTTCCTGGGTTTTCACCACACTGGTTTTAGTCTTCTTTTGACTGCATAAGCATATATAAGTACAAAAAGTCAGGGCTGCATCTGAGAATCTTGAGTGCTGTATTTTGAAGTCGGTAAAGGCAATTTGCTTTGTAATGCAGCATAATCAAAATCTGGGCAAATTAATCATTAGTCACACTGTCTCCTACACTGTCTCTAATACTTTCTCCAACACTGTCTCTGATGCTGCCTCCTACAATATGCCTAATGACTTCTCAAAGACTGTCTCCTACATGTGTTTCTGTCTCTACTTCTTACCCTTTCCCCTGTGCAACATTAGTCTTTCGCTTGTTCACGTACACACATTCAGTATACAGACACACCTGCTACCTGCTGAGGGAGATGCCTAGTTATTTACATGAAATTACATACACACATCTGACTGTACTTGCAATTTATGATTTATTCACATTCATATTATGATTTATTCATATTAGTATTCAGAGTGTTTTGATATTACCTGTCCTCAAACAATATTACAAGTAAACATGGCACTATGCATTGTAAATTAAAACCCAGTACTTTGCAGCATGTTTACTTGAAGGCAGCGACTGTCTGCATAAGTGATGGAGGAGCAGCCATCAGCCCACTGGCCTGGCAGACAGCTGAGCTGTCCAAGGTGCTGACTGAAACGCACTTGAGGATACTGGTGACATTAATGTTCATTTCCATATCAGAAATGTTATGGCTCATTGTTGATGTTAAGTTGGACAAAACAGGAGGCCGTTGTAACCAAGTAAGGGATTAGCTTCCTGCTGCCTGATAAGGAATTACCCCTCCCAGCAATTACAAAGCCCTAGTCAGCTCTGATTGGACAGAAACTGTACTCTCTTTGTTCTTAAGTCAAGTGCTTCATCAAAAGAGAATGACAGCAACACACCAAAGAAATGAATACCTGTTGTAGCCTGTTTCACAGGGATTCTCATAGCTAATGTACTGTTGTGTCAAAAAATAGAAAGACCTGCCATCATAGCCAATGCATGTACATGTACACAGCTGGTGACAGTGTGGAGCAGTAGCCAGGTAGGTCAGGTAACAGGTGCAACCAGAACATTGTGAATTTGACTGTTATACCACTGTAGCCCCAGACAGCCCCAGACAGCCTCGAACCCAGGTCTACAGGGTACCAACCATGCGACTTCGACCGCGACGCCAAAGAGCCAGGCTCTTTGGTACGGCAGCCAGAGCGCATACTCAACCGTAGTGACGGCACTCCATCACAACCACTGAGAAATGTACTGTATTTACCCTTAAAAGTATCAGTATATGTGCAATGGTGTAAATAGGTCATGTGTAAAAACGCACTGGGAAAGAGTATGTGATTGAAGTAGATAATAATTACAATAGTGTGAAAAATACTACCATGATGTACCACCACAACGTCAGAGCATCTCAGCAAGGCTCTAAGAACAGTCACACATTGGCTAGGGAAACTATGGTTTCCCAAAATTTGGAAGTTGTGGGGGGAGGCGTTTTTATGCCTTCTATGAGTGCAGGGAATGTTGGGCCTGGGACAAGCAGGCTGAAAGTGGCTTTCATTAGCCTAGAGGCTGAAGGGAGAGGGAAAGACCGCTGCCAAGGAAGTAGGGCTACATTCCTGGAGCACCTGTCTGGCAACTGTGGTGGGGCGGGAAGGTCTAGGGGGCTAGAGGAGAACCTGTAAGGCTATCTTTCTGTGTGAGAAGATGAAACCCAGGAACTGAGTTTGGCCTGGTAGGCCAAGCAGGGCAGGGGAGGCATTTAGAAATCAGACTTTGGGCAGTTGACCAAAGGTCTTTGAAGCATGCACTGCTACTGTACCCTTGGGCAAGGTACTTAACCCACAATTGCCTCAGTAAATATTCAACTGTATAAATGGGTAACATGCAAAAAGTATAACCTATGTAAGTCACTCTGGAAAAGAGAATCTACTAAATGACAATGATGTAATGTGATTTAACACTGAGGGTGTGAACATAGCTAGACTGTAACAAAGTACATGACCATCTGTGTGGTGCGGAGGTGAACCACGAAATGCGGTGGGGGGGGGGGGGGGGGGTTGCCCTACTCTGATGGGGATAAGTAGAATTAAAGGGGTTCATTCAGCCATGGTTTTGGGCCGAATGCTGATCCAGTCAGGCATATGAAGCAGAAGTTGCAAACTCAGCGGCCTTTTCGCCACACACACTCCTGACTTTTTCCTGGTTTCCCCTCAGATGTGTCACCAGCCGCAACTAAAACACTGTACAATGTATTTAACTATTTGCAACTGATAACTCAGCTCATTACAGTTCACAGCTCGAGGAATATATCACTGCAGCGTGCAGCACTTCACAACAGAAAATGTGAATACCCATAAATGAATATATGAATCGAAATCAGCCCTCTAGAATTTGAGTACAAGACCTGATCAGAGAACAGTTCCAGAGTCTCGGCTGGACTGTAAAGGCCGCTGCTTGGCTGTATGCAGATCAGCAGCAGTGACAAACAGGCTGCACACTGAGCAGCAGTCCATCGGGGAAACCAAGATGAACAAATCTCTCAAGCTAAAAAAGCTGTATTTAAAATAGATGATCTGTGCTAGAAATCTCTTTTTTTTTCTCTGTTTCTGCTTTTTTGTTTGATCTAACAGCATTTTCAAATAAGATTTCCACAAAATTGTGTATGTTACATATCTTTCTCCAGCTCTCATTGGAATAATGGCGTTTTAATTGAAATCATAAACACTGTGATGTAATTCTGAACAAGGGTTGAATGAGGATCTAATCATTTCATTTAAAAGCATTCAGTGATCTAGCTAAAATATATGCTTGTAATGGATGCCTATGTACTAAAAAATGCACTTTATAGCAGGAACATATTTGTTCTTTATTGCAACCGCTGAGCTTAGTTCTGCTCATTAGCTTTCGCTCCAACCAAATAAAGAGAGTTTGGCTTTGTGGGCTTTAGACTGATCTCCTCATCCAGGCTGTGGCCACCTCCCATCTTTGAGTCACAAAAAAGTTTGTTCAAAGAGTGTGCTGATTTTAAATCCAACACCAATGCAGCTAACAGAGAACAATGGTTATAGCACTGTGCTCTGACTGGGGTTTGATCTTACACCATGTAAACTGATGCTTCCCTTGTGAAGACACCCTCGCTGTGTAAGGAAGGAGGTGACTGGTTCCTGCAGCGATTAGTCTCTGCGTGGAATGAGGCAATTGGCTCGTAAACGAAACCTCAATGTGTGAGGGGCGAGGTGATTGGTCGAGCCTAAGTGATGAGCGACGGCATTGGCTGACCTGGTCCTCTGCCTCAAAGTCAGTGTTGTACTGCGCCAACTCCTCCGCGGGCAGCTTCTGCACCAGGCTGCGGCACAGGAGCCAGGTGGCGAGTCCCGAGATGAACATGCCGATGTCCGGGATGAAGACGCGTATGCCATTTCCCGCGTCCGCCCCCCTCAGACTGCAAAGATAGACCACACACAGTGAACACAGTGAAAACTCACAGCAAAGAAACAGTGCAGTTCCAAACAACACACTGCATGGCTTTATCCATTTTACAGTGATTTCATTCAGTCACACACTGGACTAGAGGGTGTCAGTTCAAATAGCTGTGGTCTGTGTATTCGCATCATAAATCACTATATTTTTTTCCCAAAATATGTACATGTAATTAAATAATAATAATTAGATTACAAGCAGGTTATAGCAGTTCGTTATGTCATACAAATAGTTAGAGGTAGAGGTAGCTCAACATTTATGTTACATTATTGTCATTTAGCAAACACTCTTATCCAGAGTTACATAGGTTTATTTTTTTAATACACCTTATCTATTTATACAACTGGATATTTACAGAGGCAATACAGGTTAGGTACCATGCCCAAGAATACAGCAGCAGTGCCCTAGTGGCAAATTGAACCAGCAACCTTTTAAGTTACAAGTCCTGCCCTTTACCACTATGCTACACTGCTGCCCCTAGAAAAACTTCATAAAAAGTCCTTCATAAAAACATGGACACACTAAATGTAGCAAGCACCAGGCAAGGTCACCTTTTACTTAACCAGGCCTGGGTTTAAACAATACTTTTGTGTGTAAAGCAAATATCTGCACAACAATGTCAGTGGAGGCTTTTGAAAAACAGCCTCAGGAAAGTAGCGCATGTGGGAGAGAAGGCTTTCTGGCTTCAGCTGGAAGGTGTTTCTGAGCAAATACTGTGTTCTATTTACACAGTTTTATGGCCCTCTCCACCCAGTTTCATAAAAGCCAGCTTGCCCCGTATTAAAAGTATAAATAATCTCATTAAAGAGAACGTTAAAATCCCGCTGGATCCTCTTGGGACCATAATTAACAGCTGGGATGAAATTTTATTTTACAATGGCCTTTCGATGCATCAATGATCTGTGTAAAAACTTGGTTTATTTTCCACAGCAAAGGCCGGAGACCTCCGATAACCTCTCTACCACCTCGCCCGCTGTTCCCTTCTCAGGCCCACACACCGGGGAGGGCCCGTACCCACAGCCCACCTGATTGTGGGCCCTGGCTCTGGAGCTTTCCCATTGACTACACAACCAATATACATCAACAAGACTTCCACAAGCCTCCTACTGAAAGCTGGGCTCATTTTTCACTGCGATCTTATGTGCGACAGAGTCACATGGCTCGTCTCTGTATAGCTACACATGTGGATTCAGTCCTGACTGCTGCACTAATGTGTGACACATCACCAATCTTCAGCCAAACCCTGTATGAAAAACAGGTTTATACTTAAATTCAGAGTAGGAATACTTGACATGTTAGTGTACTATGCAGCATGTATTTAAAAAACGTCCAATGCACTAACTACAACCCACAGCTTATGTTAAGCTGCCCACAGAACTGCCAACCATAGTCAGCCAAGTAGTCAGCTACTGTACCTTTAAACCTGAGAGCCCACCTTAAATCTTTACTGTTAAGTCTGAACATACACATGAACAAAACACTAGCGGACCATGTGTGGATTTTCATTTACTTCTACATGTATTCAGTTGGCAGACACGCTTAAACAGAGGTTTACATGGCTGTAGCAAAGGTGCAGAAGTACATAATAAGCTTGCATGAACAGATGTACATTGAAAAAGGCCAAAACCACATTTGAGCGTCAGTATGACACACAGCAATAACAAGACTATGGAGAAGCTCCGTGACACTGCTCACAAAAAAAGTAACAGAAGGAGCAAATGCTAAAAAAACAATAATTTATCAAAAAAAAAACAAACAAAAGGAGCCAGCCAGACCACACAGCCAAACCAATTCAGCCTCCCTTTGCTTCATACAGCTGGGTTTAATAGGCCTGATGAGGCAGGTGAGGCTTATTAACCAACAGTTAGCTTACAGACAGTTACACTTATCAAGCTGCCTATTCAGATGAAATTTTTTGACAAGGTCAGTTTTTGACAATTTTGAAAATGGAAGGACAACAATCCTTAGACATTTAAACAAATTGACAATCAAACAACAGAAAATTCACAGTTTTGGGGAACAGCTGAAGGTTCTCCTTCATAAAGCGTAAGTTCTAAAATGGTCATAACCTCAGGGACTGCAGAAACTGTACAAATCAGTGCCATTACATTTACATTTATTAATTTGGCAGACACTTTTATCCAAAGTGACTTACAAGTGAGGTTCAATACAACACAAGCGAAAAACCTTATGGAGTCAACAATATTAGAAGCACTGCATGACTAGGTTTCAATGGTCAGGCAAGGTACGAACTAGCAGGTAAAGCTAATGAGTGTGTAAAACCATTAGTTTGCATTTTTAATATAGTTTAGGAGGGGACATTTGAGACATGAGAAGTTCGTTTAGGGGGTAGTGTGTCAACTGCTCAGGTGAGAGTGTGTGTCTTCAGTGCCATAACACCCTCAAAGTGCCATGCAAAAAGGCAAGACCTAGGGGCTACAACAGTTAGGTACAGCAGCAAACATGCAGAGTCTGAGGAGGTGGGTCACAGTGACTCCACTGTCCTGACCGCTGTGGGAAGCTCATTTTACCACATGGAGGCCAAAGCAGACAGGCTCACATTCATATCTGTTAAACGCCTACAACTCTTCTGAGTTCGCATTTTATATTTTCATCAAGTATTTGACTTGGAAGAACAGTTCACCCCATGTGCAGTACACTGTGAACCACTTCACCTCAGGCTGCGGCAGATTCTCATCAGGACATTGGCAACGAGCGACATGTGGCCTACGTGCTGCCCGTGGGACTCTAGATGCATTTTGGGAAAGAGAGAGTGTGTCAAAGCAACATCTGGCCCACAGATACGCGATCCTTACTTGATGCATTTATACAGAATTCACCTGGAATACTATCTGGAGTAGGTGGCTTCCAAGTGGAAGCAGTTTCTATTGATGACGCTCATGTGACATACTGTCATGTGGCTAAATGCGGAGGCCTGGATGCAATGGAACCACATTACGGTGTGGTCTTAAATGAAGGTGTTACTCTGAATGAAGTGTTACTTTTATTTCTCACCTTCAGTACTTTATAGGCTTGGCTGTGGCTGTAATTAGGGAAAAATTGCAAGAGATTACAAAAAAAGTAACACTTGTGTAGCAGAGCTGAAATGAATAGCTTGTGTGAGTCCTGCGTAAAGCCTGTCGGGTAGCGGGTAGCAGGTCGCCGAGCGGTTTCAACGGCTACATCACTCCCCGAGACCTGGCTAACAAGCGTTGTTGCCGACGGGCTAACGGCAATTTGCCTTTAGCTCAACTGGTAACGACGCTGGTCTTAGGGGGTTGGCAGCGAGCAGTAAGAAACTCGTTTCGAAACTCGCTTGTTTGCTGACTCCCGTTAACATCAATACACAACGCAGTGTAGAGCCCACCGGTTATACTTGTTGTAATATGCAGCTCAAAGTAATCACAAGTCTTTAAATAAGCATAAGCAGAAAGGAACATTAATCTTTGTTTTGTATATATTTCACTGATATGTTAAAAAAAATCTGCCAAGTAAACAGTGGAAGTGTTTATTTTTCCGTTAAAAAAGCTACAATAAAATGCACGTCTCCTGCAATGTATTTTACAGTCACGCACCCCATGGTGTCAAGTTGAAATTGTTTATGATAAACAAAGGCCATCGTCCCCTTGGTAGCACGCAGTGTTTGGACGTGCTCAGAGCCCATTCCCCATGAGCACTGACGTTCAAAGAGGAGGGACAGTGGAAACCCTCACTTCACGGCTTTGAAGCGGGCCATTTTCGCTTCGTAAAATTTAACGAGACGCTACCCGCTCCAGTTAACGCGCTGAGAAAATGCACGCAAAGCTCCTGCTGGCTCTACTGGCCAGGTCTGAAAGCCAATCGTCGTACTGAAATCATTTGGGCTCCATTGGTTTAACACTCCTTTCCTCTCGATAAGGTCATAAAGCAAGGCCAGCAATGCAGGCAGTCCCGTTTGACAAGTGTGTGCACAGAGGAAGAAAGGACAGACCAGGGTACATAACTTTCACTGAGCAGACAAAGGAAGGACCAAGCAGGGAAAATAAATTTCACTGCACAGTGGAGGAAAGGACAGAGCAGGGTAAGTAACTTTCACTGCACAGTGGAGGAAAGGACAGAGCAGGGTAAGTAACTTTCACTGCACAGTGGAGGAGCTCAGGACTGGGTGAGACTGCTGAAAACATTCGGAGCGTAGGCAGGGTACCTCCCAAAATGTGCCAAAATCTGTTCTTATGCTTAAGAATTCCAAAATGCAGTAAAATGAATAAAAATGGCGAGCACAATGACAGAGAGGGATGTATTCAGCAAGCCTCCTTTTAAATGTCCCTCAGGGCTTCATCAGCGAAATAGATGAGGGGGGGGGGGGGGTGGTTGCAGTGGGGGACTGGCCGTTCACCGTGAGTTATGGCTGCAAAGAGCCTGGGAGGAAACCGTGTCTAGCCACTTTACCAGCAGGCAAACAGCAAACCTCCTGTTCACACATACCAGAAAACTGCTGGGAGAGAGAAAAATGCATGATGAATTTGTCACAACAGCTTTTAAAAGCACCTGAGATGCAGGTTTTCAGGCCAGATTTACTGTGTTTGAGTGTGACAGTGTGGGGAGAGTGGGGCTGGGAGGGAAATCTCACCTCAAATGTGTCGTATGCAGCAGCACAACTTTGGAAATGTCCTGTATGGAGCCCATATGAAATGTGCTTGTGTGTGTATGTGTGCAGGCACATTTTGGCTGCCTAAAGCAACCCTTTACAGCAATTAATTATCCTAGACAGACCTTTCAGTGCGTCCCAGCAGACACATGCCACATTAACTAGCAGAATCTGCCAAACACTCTGTCCCTTTGACAAAGCCTACATGGGTTCAAAAATACACAGTCTTTATGACACAACCTGCAGTGAAGCAAAGAAGCAGGGATGAATGGCTTCCAGCTCCTGAGTATATCGACTGCGAGTCTGAGCTCCAACAGACCATCTGGCCACCATGAAAAATGTGGCCTTTTACCACTTCCATTACTTTTTTGGAAATGCATTTGGTTGATTCATTTGGAAAGTTGGTTGTTCAGAGAGCCGATAAAACCAGCAGAAGGTGGTTGGTAAGGAAAAGGGGAATGAGTCACATATTCATCCACGTCCCCATGGAGCTGGTCTCCTGCTGATGGCTATGTGCTGACCGCTGGAATGGCTCTGGGCAGAAGGCCCCAGCTGGGAGCCCTGCACCTGGCTCTCACCCGCCTTAACCGTGTGCCTGCCGTGTTACTGCAAGACAGTGCTCCATTGACGCATTACTAAGTGCCACTGCCAAAGAGGTCTGCCTTGCCCTAATTCTGTGTTCCTAATCACCCCACTGATGTCCTATTGGGTTGAGATCTGAGCTCTTGTGCTGACCACTGCAATGTTCTGATGTTATTCTCTTCAAGCCATGCAGTCATGCCCATGGTCACACCCATGCTTCTGTAATTAGATACAGTCTCCCATGACAGTCGATAGGAGTAGGATAGTGTAGTATCATACCCAGGGCTGGTCAGCGTACTGTTAGACTGGGTCAGTTTGGCAAAACCTTAAGCTGGCCACAGTTAGAACCAGCCTGCAGCTGTTGCAGAGTTCCTTGCTCTAGATTTTGTTCTTCTTTTGTGACCCATGTGTTCTGTCTGATGCCACTTACGTGGCTGCATTTGAGGATCTTCTGACATGTAGGAGTACCAAAGGAACCTCAAAAAATTTCTTTTAAACAAGTGTCAAATCACACATGAATAGAAACTAAAAATGGCATTAAACACACTTAACTTGCACAATAACAAATTAATTATATGAAATTCAAGGGGCCAAACAATTACTAATCATAGACAAATCACTACTAATGACATTTATTCTCATCTCATGGTGGCCTTAAGTGTATGGTTAGGGTGGGTCTGGCCATTTTTACAGTATGGTAGCAAAGAAGAGTTTTGAGCACAAACATGTTCAGGTACCCTTTACACATTCCCTCACAGGTTATAACTCAGATTTCCTCCATGTGTTTTTCAAAGAGGTGGGTTAAAAATATAAATTGCTGAGTCCACTTGGGTGCGGATGAGGCCTGCGTGTTCACCGTCCTGGACCACAGCATGGCAGTAAGGCAGTCACATGCTGGTACCCCTCCACCCAGAATGTGCATCCATGGACCACACACAGCCTGCAGTCTATTCAGGGAATCCACCACCAACCGACCCCAGGGGATCTTTCTCACCATCAGCAGGTCTTTATTCACAAGTGCCTAGTAAGCAGACTGCTCTACCATTCAGGTTTAGCTATGACGTAAACCTTGTAGAACGTGCCAGCCATGCCAAGCTTATGTCAATACCAGCCAATAGGGCAACTCTCACTGATATCCCGTAATGAGAAACTCACTTCCAGCCATTTACAAACTGCAAGGCCCTTCAGTGATGTCTGATGTCTTTTGTTAAATCAATGCTCTTTTCCATCAATATCCATGCAGGGCTGTATGACAGAGAGGATGTTATAGATGAACATGCACCTTACGGAAACCTCTCAGTCAGGAGATTTTAATGCTTATTGTTTCATTCCCACAACTCATTTGGCATTGCAGGTCATGGAAAACTGGAGGAATGTAACATTACCTTACATTTTGCTAAGCAGAAACTCTTATCCAAAGTAACATACATAACATTTTCTCTCACATTTTATCCATTTATATAGCTGGCAGATTGGACTCAATTCCATTTCAGTTCAGTCACTTCAGGGAATGAACTGAAATTCAGTTTATGAACTGAAAAGTGCCCATCGTTTTCTATGAAGATTTTTCACAAATAAATTGAATTTCAATTCATTTTCTGAGTTGACATATAGAAACAGTACTGACCCTGACAATGACAGTTGGGCAATCCAGGTTAACCAAGCAACAGCAGTGCCCCATCAGGGAGTTGAAGCAGAAGCCTCAAGGTTACTGGGCCTGCTCCTTACCATTACTCCACACCCAGTTTCAGCTTTCCATGGCTCAGAAACAGACAGACTGCAGTAGACTGACGTCCTCCTGAAACCTGATCAGCTCCCTTTCCTGTAAACAAAATTGGTCTTCCGTGTTGCCAGTTGAGGAAGTGCATTCATGCCTTCATTCAGCACAGACTAATTTCTGAAGAACCTGAGACCTAGTCTTTGCTTATTTCAATACAGTTTTATCATGACAGGAATCTGTGGCCTTTCAATTAACTGAGACATCCATATTCCAGATTCAAATCCATGACTGCACTCTGAAATGCAATCAAAGCTCTGATCCTGCAACACTGTAAGGAACTCTAATTTCTGGGCAAGCTTCCTCTGGAGTAGAAATTTGAGTCCCTGCCACAAAAATCTAGCATCAAAACCAAATGTTTAATGGTTAAGAAGGGACTATGGGTTAAATGTGATGTCACCTTATAAACTGCCTCCCTCCCCATTGCCTAGGCCATATGGAGCTACTGTGTGAGAGGCCAAATTGCGGGCTGGCCGAGAACAGGATAGTTAAAAACCTGCTGATTGATGTCTAAATAGATAAAGATGGACTTCAACAGACCTTTTCAGTTTATGATTGTGAATTTCACTCACAGGGCTGAAATTCTTCATAAAAAGAATATGATATGACTTTTGCCAAACAATTTGGACCCTAAAACTTCTCCCCTTCTATTTAATGACCTAGTTTTAATCTTTTACTTGAGAATGTTGTCATTAATTTAGCATAATCCAAAATTGGATGTCAAAACATATGACTATATTGCATATATATATTGCGAATTACAAGCTTGTCCTTCACTGGTACTCTAGAGTGAATCTGTCACTATAGCCAGGATTCAGTCAACAGTGTCCTTAACACTAATCCAGGCGTTAGTCTCTGACTCTATGCTCATATAATTTTTCATGTAGAAGAATACTTTACAGTACCATTTCTATGTTTAGTTAATGATCACCTCTGAATCTGTTAACAGACATTAACATGATATTGATATGGAAATATGACACTGAGCAAACAACCCATATGCATGTTGCATTTCACACCAGAAACTAGAAATATACATAGAAATATTCTGATCATGCAAGTTCAATGTTGTTAGAACAGACAGTGTAAATATTCAAGACAGCCAGCACCATGCCTTAGTATCTGTCATGAAACAAATTAAAAGAAGGCTATCCACCAAAAATACAGTGCTGAAATGTCAATTAAAATATGTGGTTTACAGCATAGCCCTAATAAAAGACAAACTAAGTAAGGAACTTTCCATTGTATTCCCAAAGTTAAGTTTTGTGAAGTGAAGAAAACCTTGTAAAATCTTGATTTTTTTTCCCCCAGAAGGATTTAATTAGCTTTCTCTTTGTGACAGGGACCACTCTAATTGACATCCCAAATAAACCAGGGAATTCCAACCAAGTTTCCACTGTTTATGAAAAAGGAACAATATAAACAGATAAAAAAAAATGTAATACATTGAAATACCATTTGAAAGATCAGTGACATTAAAAAAAGTGAAAAAATGTGAAACAGTGATTTTTAGAATTATTTTCCACATTGATTCCAAAACACTGATATCTTTTCCACACAATATAATCAAATAATATACAATACACAATACACAATAATATTCAAAATGTTTCCACACATCATGCATTTCATTCTAATTCTAGCCAGAAAAATAAAAGCTGAATTGATGAAAATCAGATGATATATTTCCAGTTTCAGAAAGCCACTTGCCAATAGCAGTCAGAGACTCATATTCAATACTAACAATGGCTGATCATTTCAGACACCATGCCATTTTTCTATAATCAGTAAATGATTTCCAGCTGGTGAATATTCCAGCGGGCGTTGGCAACACTGTTGATGGTGCATTGTATGCTAAACCCTCAGACAAAAGCCAAGGCAGCAGGGCAGGTACAGAACAGGTGTACTCAGGCATAACCGACCTGCAGGTGCTGAAAAGGGTGCTTGGAGAGAGAAAGGATTCAGTGAAACAGAGCTGTGAGGATAGACTGGAGAAAAGGCTGGCTATCTTACTCAGAATGAGCCTTGTGTTGGGGGAAGGAGCTTTCAGTGTTCAAACTTATCTGTAACACTAGAAACTTGAACTAGAAACTGATGTACTATCAGTGTACCATCCTAAGGCTACCCTGCTAGTGGTGAAAAGTTCTGCACAAGAGCTTTTCTCAGACTGCGTTTTTCTTAGCTTTTCCTTCATTGCATTTACTTATATCATTGTCACGATACCCTCTATCAAGTGCCACGGTTGCTGTCTGGTCATCAGCATGTGCAGGAAGAAAAAGTCATGATAAATGTGGCATTTGCTATGTCATCAGATAATTAATATTTGCACTTAAACACACTTGTTCAACACTGCTATCAGCACGATTAATTTGTCACCTGTGTCCAGTGCTGAGGCTTAAATCTGCAGTTCATCCTGTGCACTGGCAATGCTAAGCGCTCTGGAAACTCCATAGGGGGAAATCGAACACCTCTGCCATGCTTGCTGATGTGATTAACGTGGTAATGTGATGTAATGTAAATCAGACATGCTCATGTGATGAATGGACTCTGAAACTCGAGACAGCAGGGTCCCAGCATGTTACTCTGTTGCTGCATACCACGCTAATACGGCAAGCGTGTTTCGGCCAGATCATTAGGTCATGCCCGCATGTCAGCAGCGCAGGCCGCACAACTATTCATGATGTCAGCGTGTCTAGGGTCACCAATGGCAATGACAGGCCTGATGTTGGGACTGTGAGAATTACACTGGGACCATAGAATTAAAGACTGGGAACTAAAATATATGTCCTGAATATCTGCCTGTTTTCTCATATAACAAATGACATTGATAATGACACTTATTGAAGACTATGATTCAGCTGGTCTATGGAGAAACTGAGCCAACAGCTGAGATGCATTGAAAAATATTTATCATCAAGCCTTTTCCTCAGCCACATTTAGCTGATCTCAGTTCATTGGCTCCTCAATCACAGTATGTTCTGGCAGGGTATGACATTAATAAGACCAACATTAAAACTTTTTTAAAATAAAAAATAGCTGTCTGAAAGATTCTGATGTCATGTATGCACAGGTCAATGAAAGTTAGATCACTGTTCACTCAGCACTGAATTCACACTTATGACTCAACCTAACCAGAAATTAAGGTTTTTAATTATTCATGATTAGATCTGAATAAATGTCCAACACTTCCACTTCACCTCAATAAGAGTTTCATTGCTGTTACAAAAAAATAAATAAAAATTTAGAATCCTCACTAGGAGCATTCTTTGCCTGCTTCATTGAAACACTTATATTTTTAACTGCACAGCCATCTGACTGTATCCCCATAAGATACAATTGTCCTTTACGCATCTGTGAGGCCATTGTGCTGATCTTACATTTTATCACAGCTTTCAGTCACTTTAATGCCACATATTTTGGAATGGAACTGGCACAAGATGAAAATGAGCTCCAGGGAAATGTTTTCAAGCTCAATTTACCAAACCCTCCTTGACTATTAATTTAAGACAGCCCAGCCATGTCCAGTGGATTCTTACTGACCCATTAAAGCTTAGACTTTGACTGTTCTGCAACTGTCATTACAGTTTCTTTCATATTGTAGCCTCTGAATATTGGTTCTTTCTTTAATTTTCAAATGGTATTCAATGTTCGTAACATGCAAATAATGTTCAAATAGTCCTGGTAAGTCCAAGGGGAAGGACCTGCACTCTCCAAGAAAGTGGAATATCTCTAAGTGTATTAAAAGGACATTCTTTCATATTATTTTTCAGACAACACAAACAAAACTGCCAAAGCCTGTCGGTTCTGTACTGAATATTATCCCTGAGACCAGAATGAGTCTGAGGTTTTGATTGCCTTGACTGAAATTTTAAAATAAAAGAATTTTTTCACAGAATTTATTTGAGTTTTATAGTTGTGGACAGTTGTGGACCTATCAGAGGACCTATTGACTCTGAAAACATCATGGACATTCAGATAGAGATTTGGGGGAGCCCCCTCATGACCCACATCCCGCAGAGTGACTGGTTTCTCACCTCTCAAAGCCCAGCTGTCGTACAGATTTCTCCCACACTGAGCCTGTGGAAAAAATGAAGAGAAGGATACATTTTAAAAAAGCGTCCAGAGGAAATTCTTCTGTTCAATACCTTAGGGACTTAGGTAACACATCTGAACTTCAATACAGGTGCACTGCCTCCAGCCTCTCTAGTGAGGAGGTCCTGTTAGGGTGGTGTGGTTTGGTTTAGTGAAACTGCTAAACTCAAAGCTCAGATAGACATGTCCATATAGCATGCATGAGTCTGTGTGTTCCTGATCCTCTCTAGAAGCACCTCCATCCATTATATCCCAGTTCTAGGAAACTTTACACAGCAGATTTAGACTTTCTTTCAGTGCCAGGATGTTCCTAGACGTCTCAGAGGATTCCTGGGCTATTTAACCTGATAACAAATCAATATGTCAGAGCCTTTTGTAAGTTAATTAGCTGAGCAATTAGGTGTTGAATTTCCCCACTAAGACACTCCTCTGGGCTAGTTTAAGCAAGTGAAGACTGAGGCTACAGTAGCAAACCAGCACATTTGTCACAGTAAAGAGTAGGGAGATTAAAGATTGCAAAGGGTCTGAATTACTTCTGGCCCCACCCTTATGTCTGTGAGCTCCATAAATACCAAACATTTGATACATATCCCTTTGAAATTTCAGCCAATTGTGGACTGGACTGGGGCCACTAATTTGAATGGATCAGATACATTTATGTATCCTTTTTTTCTGAATAGTTATTATTAGTTTCCCTCATATTATATGTATATCTAATACTAACTTCAAATGGATTCAGAGAATGCTGGAAACCCCAATAAACATCAGGACATGCACCCCTGGATAAAGCGTGCAGCCGCACATTCTCAATGACCAGTCAATGACCCTTGGATGTCCAACCAAACACTTTCCCTGGGGTTGATCTTCTGACACAACACCTCCAAGCACTTTGAAGTATTCTGCAGAAATCAGGGAATCAGGGAGGTTCTTGAAAAAAGAGAGTAGTTAGATGTGTGATTATTTTCTGCATCGGCAGAGGGGGTGGCAGATGTTGTTCTCCATCATCCTCTTGGACGGACATTTGGAGATGACCACACCTGGAGTTTCCATCTCTTATGCGTCATGTTACCAGAAACAGTCTTTGAAATACCCCATCAAGGTGGATCGAAGTAAGACAGCTCAGTAATGATTTTACAGTAAATTGTTTACCAAGTCATTAATGGAGACACTTACTGTGGCAATGAATATCTCACTAATGGCCCCAATAGCAGAGCATATTTGTATGTTTATTAAATTAGATATCCAGGAGATACAAGGCTTTATTATGAGAATATGAACCTGATACAGAACCTGATGGCAATGATATACATTGCCATCGTTGCCATCACCATTAGTCTATTTAACGTAGCAGACCTACATAGCTCTTGAAAAAACGAAAACCTCTTTAATGGAGATTCATTATCATAATTTCCCATTCATATGAAACTTCAGTTAATGTGCTGAATTGCTTTAAAGTGCTGATGCAGCAGTTAGATCAACACAGTCCCAATGATCTGTTACGCTGTATACTGACTGAGGCATAGAAAAGTAGAATATTCCAGTTATAAATATAGATACAGATTATAGATATTCCAATCATGAACTGTTTTATCTAGATGTTAAATAAAATCTTTCCAACTCTAGTGAGGGAGGTAAAGTCTTGTTTTCTTGGCTGCATCAACACTGATATCCTATGTTATTGGGCCATGTCGTGACCATCAGACATGCCTGATTTCATTCTTCTCCAAGAGGAAAGGTCAACAATTTCTCTGTGAATATCATTTCCCATGCTACAAATGAATCAAATTCTAACAAAAGTGCAAATTCACTGCTTTTGTAAAACTTCTTTTGTAAATTTACATTTAAATTTGAGTCCAAGACAACCAATCAGTAGAAGTGAATTTAGTGGACTGAAAAGAGAAACAAAGAGATTGAGAGGAGATGTGGAACTGCTAGCAACCATCAGTATCCAAACAATTCAGTAGCAAACTGAATCTCAGTCTTGACAGCTTCCAAACCCATAGAGCCAGTTAGAAATCTATCGCCTAAAGGCGACCATCTCTGGCCAGTCAGTTAGCAATCAGCAGTTTCCAGACAGTCACTTAGGAAACGCCAGCCTACTGTGTCCAGCAGACAGCTTCCACCTCCACACTGCAATTTGCAAGATACTGGATTGTCTCCAACATCTCCAGTCTAACAGCTTCCATTTTCAGACATCCCATCTTAACAGCTGCCACAGGAATGGAAATATCTTTTTCTTGGTAAAATTATCATTTTAATAGGAATTCTCAGAAAATGAGTCACAGTTTTTCGAAATGCAATTCACTTAGTGCGTGTATTACTGGACCTGACACTAAGGCCAGTATTGTTATTTCAAAATAGCAAAAAATAATCTTAATTACCAGCTGGGAATCTGACCAATTTGTTACGAGCAAAGCTCCTTACCACTTTGCCCCAATGGTGTTTACAGCATCTCTGACGTCATGTGAGGAACTCACAGGCACATGATGAGTCGTTAGAGGGTGCTATTAAGTGGTGCAACAAGGGGGCTCTGACCAACATAACCCACCCAACCCCAGCAGAATAGAACCAGTTCAGTTCTGCAGCTGAGGACTGGTCAGTGTCGGCTAATGACACAGCCAGCACATTTAAATGTGCAACATGTTGAGCTATAGGGCTCAGCCTGCACCTGGAACAAGCGCCGTAACTGAGTGAACATGACATCATACAATCGCTCATCCCTGACTTCATGCAAAAGTGTAGGGGGTGATGATGAAATTTTTGAGCCTGCTTGCATTTCAAGTGAGAGCGCTCACACCATTTGATCATGCATTACTCAACACTCTTTCTACAGCATTCTACAGTCACACTTGAATTACCAACATTTTCTCCAGTTTTGTGCTATTATCCCCTACCTCAGAAATCCAAGGTACAAATATGGGAGGCTGACATTTTCAGTTTGGCCAGGTTGATGTAGCTGTGGCAGAGTCATATTCAGTTTAACATCATTGTATATGAAGGGTATACATGTGTAAAATATGGAAGGGAAACCCAATGGAATTTTAGAAAATGTCCAGTTATGTCAGCTTTCAATAACAAGCTCATGGACTAGGAAAATATGGTAGGAATGTCGGGATGTAAACAATGGGAACACCTAAATTCACCCAGTCCAAACTAAGCCTACAGGTGTTTAAAACCTACCTGCTTGAAGGTTTATCAAAACTAGGACATGGGCGCAGAAAGGAAAAAAAAAACCATCTTCCTGTTTAAACTCCCTCAAGTAAAATTAAGTAACTGAAAGTTTCACCTCAAGAGCTCAAAATGTCACATTGCCACTCAATTTACTCTACCTCCCTACAGAATTTCAGAGAGTGGTCTGGAACACTGGCAGTACAAATATTTAATGAAGAGTGGATATAGCACAGTCAGTGTCTCTGTCTCAGTGTCACTTTCTGTGTATGTATGTGTGCACATATACACATGCACACAGACGTGCATTACAAGTTGACATAAACTTCACTACCTCAGATACAGACACAGACAGTTCAGAGGAGAGTGATAGCTGTGCAGATCCATGTGCAATTGAAAGTAATGAGGTGCCTTTGCCTCGTATGGTGTCACTATATAATGTAGTTACTCAGTTAGCATTTATGGTTTTTTAATGGTTTTTCTGCTATAGTGCAGGGTGAACACAGCCCTGAAGGACCCCAACACAATGATTAATCTCCCTCTACTACTTTGGTAAATTTGTAACATTAAGGCTTGCGGTTAGTGTTGGGTCAGTGCTGCATTAGACTTTAACATGTTCATCCCAGTGGGGCTCCTTGGCTAAATCAAAGTTAACAAATAAATGGGCAGATCCAAGAGCTCCACCCCTCAATAGTTCATCCACAGCAAAAACAGGTGTTGAACCTCACTCACCTCTGGGGTTATGAAACCAGTTTGGTGCAGGGAGTGGACAGATCGCAATCAATAACCATAGCTAAGCCAAATTTGTTGTAAATGCATACTGATAAAAGACACAAAAATAGTTACAACTCATTCGTAGTATAGTCAATGAATAAATCATTGAAAAGTAAGTAGGAACATTCCCATCATATTTGTTGGCATACACATTTGTCCAGAAATAACCAAACTGTATGTAACTGAAAATATTAACGTGAAAGTCTGACATTAATTAACACAATCAAATCTGCACCTATGAAACATGCACTTTTAAAACAGTGGTTTTTCCAAAACAATTCAGCATCTAGAACTGTAGGTTTTTTACCCATCTATCACCAGCTGACTATCTGCCTTCTAGCTACTTCAAAAATGTGCTCTAATTAATAGGTAGTAATGTGTCTATTAATTGTTTTCTAGCAGAATAAAACAGGCTCTTGAAACAAAGTCTCCCCTACAGCTATTATTTCTCCACATTTTTCATCTTGGCTGGACTCCTCCCACTGCTGTGGCAAACCGGTGCAGAAGGAGAAGAAACCAGCTTCTGGCCTATAATGGTTTAGCTCCAGAAGGAGAACTGGCCTCAGTGTGAAAGCACCTTTATGTCCACCTGAAAAGACTGCTGCCACACTTCATTTTCATAGCACTGCGGGAGCTGTTTCACACATCAGCTCAGGAAGAACCTTGTGACACAACCTGTAAGAGACATTGCTGGCGTGCATGAGACCGCCTTCTTATGTCACATGTAATGTGGGGTTATGTTTAGACTCCAGTAAGATGTGCATCCTGAGGAAAGAGATACTCATCACACAAACACTGCTGCTGGCCAACACCGAGAGCAATAATTCACATTTGCACTTCTTGTTTTTTTCTGGCATTTTTTCAGAGTGAGTATTGCTCTTGGCACCTGCACAGTGTCATTAGACCATCAGTGCCAACACAGAAAGCAAAAGCCTATTAACTGAAATATAATGGCGAGGACAACAGTGACAACATATAGGGTGGCTTCGTGTCAAAAAAACTCAAGAAACGACGCAGCAGCTCAGGACTGTCACTGTCATGTCATGTTGGTGAATTTTCACAACCTTCCTTCTTTGCACATTTGTAAATATCAGTCTTTTTCTTCTCTGACTCCACATCAGCACAAGAACCTTGCAGTCTCCTACTACCTTTGTCATCTCCAAAACACAAGGCTCTTTCACCTGTCACACAACTTGATATTTCCATTTTCGCAAACCTCTTCACAAATAATTTCTGCCTGTTTTAAACAGCTTGCATATCAGTGTACAGGTTGCACCTGTTGAAATGCTAAGAGTTCATTCACCATACCAGTAGAACGCACTTTCCTCCGTTAATGACAAATACTTATTTCAGATTTTGAGTGCTGCTTCTAGAAAAGCCATAACAAGGAAGTGGCTTAAACTAGAAAAACCAGCAGTGGATGAATGGTTTGATATAATTTATGACATTTTTAAGATGGAAAGAATTACTTTTGCTATAAGATTGCAGCGGGATCTATTTTTGAGAAGATGGGAAAAATGGATTAGATATGTTAAACAGGTTCGACCATCATTTGTTTAAGGTTTGGATTTATATCCATTCCCCACCCTTTTTATTTTATTTCCAGTCAACCCTTTTGTACCGGTGGTTTTGTTTTTAGAATCGCAGATATACACCCCAGTATTATTGTTCTATGGAGTTAAATTCTCAATTATGAATTTTATAAATGTAACCATGTAAAATCATAATAAAAAGAGAATTGCAAAAAAAAAAGAAAGCACTGCTTTCACCCTGATTAAGGTTGTAAGTTACAACACACCCAGCCAGAGGAATAATTTTTCATTTTCTTTCATCAGAACCATCACCTACACATAAAAGCTTGCTGTACATAGACCCAATATTAATATACCTGGTCTGTTTTACAAAGGGTTATGCGAGTTTGCTTAGCCCTAATATTAATCCACCTGGCTTATTTCACAAAGGGTTATACTGGTTACCATGAACACATTTTAACAGTGTAACTGTTCTAATTACTGCCAAAAACTTGAAGAGAAAGGTCATTTTGAGAGCACCCTTGATTTCCCTCTCTGCCTCAGGGGAGAGGTTTCGAAAATGTCAGCACAAAGTGGAGAGCCGAGAGACGAACGCTGGAGGCCTGGCAGATTTCGGCTTGCACACCGGATCGCGATCGGCTGCAGGTCAACAAGCCCTGTATCAGATGGAGACCCGGGCTGGGTGTGTGCCAGTTAACACACCAGCTGCTCTGCACTCCATAATGCTCCTCAGTAAGCTGCTCCACAGACTCTAATGGCCTACTTGGCTTGGCAAATATAGAAGTGAAGGAAATGGTGTTGAACGTCAAACAATCGTAACGGATCTCATTGTGTGAAGAAGCCCTTCTTGTTTATGTTTGGCTTCCAAAACCACAAGGACGACAGACGGGAAAAAATGAGGGTAAGATATTAATAGTCAAGCTCTCGCAAATCATGAATAGTTCTTTACAACTATAATATACAACATTACTTTACACCTTTACAGGTTTATTGCTGTGCAAATCCACGCGTTGTTCAGGTGACACATTTTGCAGCCTACTGGCTTTACCCGAGTGAAGCATATATGCTCCAATTAAGGACAAACATTTGGAATCCAGATATATAACAATGTTATGAGGCCTTGACCATAATAAATACATGACAATCATCAACAATTGCTAATGCTGATCATTCATTATTCTCCATCCCAAAGCTGTTCTACTTCATTTGTTTTGTATGAATCATATACCCAAGTGGATTCATGATACCTTATTATTCCCACATGAAAAATAATTACTTTGTCATTTAATCTCTGATTTTCAAAGACATACAATAATATGAAGAATATATGAACAATATATGGTTGGTGCAAGGTAAAATGAGTTGAATGCAAGGGAAAATGCAGCATTTTGTGTATCCTGCATTGTATTACTGTACATACATTGTAATGGAAACTGGAATGCTTGACAATGCCTTTTATGATATGGAACACCTTTGCCTATTGCTAATTCAATATAGATTTCCTTCCACAGAGAAAGTAAATGAATAACAATGAAATAACTACCCTTAAGCCTAATTAATTTGTAATTAAACTGTGCATAGTAAGGTAATTTCAGCACATATAGAAATTAACCTGTGTTCTGTGTGGTGTTAAATGCAGCTGTTAATTAGAGATTATGTTATTTTAATGATCTAATTAAGATGCTCTGTGCAATCAAGAATCAAACTGCAAACACAGTGGTTCTTTGGACTTCCTTGGAATTGCCATTGGCTTGTTATTTTCATCTGCTCTGAGAGAACGCAGGTTTACCCACAACACCCTTCTGCAGACTCTGACAGTGATGCTAAGGGCATTGTGGAGTGAAGAGAGAGAGAGCTGGAGGCTGGAGGCTGATGTGCTTTGGAATGGGAGAACTGGAGCCATCGATGAGGGGAGAAGTGAAGCAATGTAAGATACAGAGGAGGACAAAAACAGTGTGACCAAGTTATCATTTATGCAACACCTAAACACAGCCCCCCCCCCCCCCCCCCCCCCCACCCCTTCTGCTCTACGGTCACATTCACATACAGGCCACTGACAAGCAAGCTAGCTACCAACCAAAGGTGCTATTTTATCTGGGGTGGGTCAATTTGAAAACCTCAGCCTGTTTTGTACAAAAGGTTAAAGTTAAAAAGGTCAGTTTCTAAAAGGTATCTTTCATAGCAACCTTAAAACTGAGCCACAAAGAATTCTAGCAATGGCTGCTTATGCTGGAGTAAAGATGAACAGGAGGAGAGCTGTGTGATTAGAGGGGGCAGGATTACAGCCTGTGGCTGTCAGTCTGTGTTTGACTAGGCTGTATGTCAGGTTTTGCCACAGCGTTACAAATTGTTTTATGATTGTTTTGCTGTTTAATGACTAATTTCTGTTTTTGATATCGCATGCTATCAATTTGGCAAATATTTACATTCATGAATCAGTCATTCATTATGCTGGATAAGGGTGTCTGTTGAACGGGTTGATAATACATATCACATTTATTGCCATGTCATTTATCTACCACTGACTCTGGCCTTCCAAGTGCTTCAGGTATGCCATTTGGACTCTAAGGCGTTCCTTGTCAGGCACCTCCTAGTTTTTTGTCTGCAGATTTGAGGTGCATTGTGCAGACCCCACAGCAGGACCCCTCTGTCTCCGCTGGTCTTTCCATTCCCAACTGTTTACTAATCCTTTCTTTCACCTCTGTCACAGCCCCAACCCCACTTTGAAATACACTCAAAATGATAATGCCTATAAAGTGGACTTATGGCATGATCACTATGGATATGTATGTCAGAACTGGGGGAACTCTGGGAAATCTGGGACTGCTTCTGGCCTCATCTGTGAGGCTGGGCCCTCTCGCTGAGCATGCTCTCTGGGCCTGCAGCTTTCTCACATGCCACATGTTTTCTTTGGCTGCTTCGCCTCCAGCTTGAGTTATGGCCGAGCGGGCTCCACTTGACATTCTCATGTTATTCTAATAAACATCAGTTCGTCCTACTTTTCAATTAACAATGGAAACTTGAGCCTGAGCTCCAAGGGATAGGTCTAAACAGCTAAAAAGTCAAGAAACTAAACAACAACGTACTTACTTCCACACAAACTGTGCCGTATGCTAATGATAATTTAAACTGATAGTGGGGGATGTCTGCCCTGCTGATTACAATGCTGAATGAGAGGAAACAAACAAGGCCCTTTACATATGAGCTACTTTGTGAGGTTTTGCAGGGGTTGACTGCTCTGTTTCTGGAGATACATAATCTTGCAGATCTTTGGGTAATCTCGAAGAAGCAGAATACTAAACACTTTGAGCATGGTGCTTAGGCAACGTACACACTTACAACTTTTAATCTGAATACCATACTAAGCAGCTGTCTTCCCTGTGAATCAGTGTTGGTACGCTCTCACACCCATTTGAAGTATTGAATTCGCTACCTGAAGTCTGAAGTAATACTATGTTTGCCCTGAGAAAACATTGTGAGACTTGTAAGAGTCACAACGTTCACGCCATCATAGATTAATTGCTTCAGTTCAAAATGCTGATGTTACTTTGTATACTTTGTTGTATACTTTGTTACTATGTATATTTTGTAATACATTATTGTATTTTGGCATTCAAGACATACATGTTAAACACATACTGCTGTCAGTTTCATATGCATGCGTGTTTTCATGGTGTCTACTCTTCTGTGTGTCAGCTACCTGTTTTCCTGCTTCAAATGCATATCAACAGCCATTTTCCAATACCTGCATTTTCGAAACCCATCTCTGATACCACAGTAAGGCAGTAAGGGTGTGCAGTGATATTTCAAGGATCAAAGGGGCGAAAAAAGTGGCATTCAATCAGATAGAAATTGAAAGTATGCACAAAGATGGTATATGTCTAATAATTGAGCTAATTAAGCAATTAAAGATCCATATGGAACAAATTCAGAAGCGTCTCCAGTTCTAGAATTTTTGTCTGTCTTTGTTCTACTGAGGCTAATGAAAAAGCTCTGTAGCTTTGATTATCTCTTCAACTATTGTATTATCCAAAGCAAGTGAAGGGCAACTTTTGAATGCATAACCCTTATGCAATCTACTTGCAAACTCAACTTTAAGTAACAAGCAAGCGTTACTTTATATTTACAGACCACATTGTATTTGGCAGTTTCCAAAAGTACTGAAAAATAGTATGTAATGGTAAAGGATGACAAAGGTGACATGTGTAAACTTTTTACGCAAATGTAAGACTGAAGAAAGGCCTAACTGCAGGCCTTTCTTCAAACCATTTGTTGAATTTTCTCATGATGTGTCAGAGATTTTTTTTCTTCATAACTAATGCTAAAATCTATAGGCTGAATGCTTACTTCTGAATGCTTTTGTTGTCTATGCACTCTGACTACAACTTGCTTCCTGACTGAGGAGGATTTTCACTGTACTTCGGTAGATTGAAAGACCATATTTCTTCCATATTTTGTAATGAGTTATGGACATGGGAAAACTATTCCTGTGTAACTCTGAGAACTGTTTCCTGCTGTTTCAATTAAAGGCAGCTGCACGTTACAGCAAAGACAAAGATCTGGTTTGTGTCACTGAAATGCAAAAAGCATCAAAAAACAGGGCCAGGGTTTTGCTCTGTCTAGACCTTTTTGAGTTTTACAACTTGATACCAGTCAAGCTCACAGAAGCCAACTATTGTTTCCTTGGCAGGCTTTGGGAAAGCAGTTAGGAAACAGTTTTTCTTCCTGCTCTGTAAAATGACTCACCACCAACAGTGCTCTTGGTTTCTCCAAGATCATGGAACCCTGGGCCTGCAGAGCCACGATGCCTTCAGAGTGACTCAACTCTGAACCACGGTGTCTAAAGGTCTACCGTACTGTGATCCTGGAGGGCCACAGTATTTTAAGGGTGACTCAACCTTGGCCCAGTGGGGCCACAGTGCCTGTAGAACTACTCTACCCTGATTATTTAGAGATGCAGTGTCTGCAGGAGTACTCTACCCTGGGCAGTCTCTGATTTCACCCAGGCACTTAACCACCTAAGTATAATGACTGAACTAATTCTGGACCCTTTCCAGGTCCTTAGAGTGTAAGTGGCATAAACAGGGCAAGAACAAACGTCTAGATTGCGGCTCTCCAGAGTCGAGTAGGAAATGAGACTTCAACAAAAAAGGCAGCTCAGGTGTAGAGTGGGATAAAATTGGGTTTGAGTGAGGCTGCAGTTCCTGTCTATCACTTTCCTGGTATGCACAAGTGAATAACAGGAACAGACGTCTTCCACTGTTTTTAGTTTTCTGCCTTCTGCCAGAGCTTCTCGTCCTTTTGGACCCATATCACAGAGCTTTAGTCTGTAACGCTCACTGAGGTTCTTCTCTCCAGCACATTAAAAGAACATTGCATTGGCAACCAAGGCTGTGTTACATCACTGCTATTTGGTCAAGTGACTGTTGATCCCCATCTTGACAGCAGATGTTGTGAGACAGCCCTGTGACTAGGTGAGTCTGCTGGGCCAGCAGGAGGCCTGCTTTTATTTAGTGATGATCCCTTCAGCCAGGGTGAGCTCATTTAGGCTTGACCTGCAACCGTCTGTCACCTTTGTCCAGCCTGCCCGTTCCTCAAAACACATTTTTTGAGAGTGTGGCTCTTGATTCCATGAAATAAAATGGAGAGCAGAATGGATGTCGGACAGCTCGACTTTAGTGGTTTGAAGACAACGGTCAGTGATGTCCATTTGTAGAGCGACAGATTTCAGTTTAGTGTGTCTGGAATTCAGTACAAAATATCTCTTTGTTTAAAGATTGGCCAAGTTTATACATTCTCTAAACCATCATATAGAACTGTTGGAAAAGATCTAAGTGGCAGTGCTCAAGGACATACCAGAAATGTCCTACCAGGGACTTGACCGCTGACCCTTAGTTCCAGAGTCTAATGGACTGCATGCTGGTCCATGTGCTTTTAAATGACCCCCTTCAGAACTGTGAGGGAGGAACTGACATATACTCACATATACTAAGAGGGCGTGAGATCAGCTTAAATGACAGGGATTAGGTTTCGTGTTCTCACATTCTATTAACAAAAAATCTAAAAAAATCTCTCTCAAAATCTCTCTGGTAGGACTGATATTTACAACTGATAGAGGTTGGCAGTGAAAGAGAGCCATATACTCACAGTTGAAGCCGGAGTCAATGGCTCCCCCAGCCACCAGGCTGGTTATAGTGATCTGATAGATGATGTGCAGCAGCAGGAAGGTCATACTGGTGAAGCAGAGAGACATCAGCAAGCGCCCTGTGTGGCCTGGAGGACAAACAGCAAGATTGCAGGATTATTTCTATGGCTCCAACTCCTAACAGTAGCACAACAAAGACATAGAATGAGCTCTCTGGTATAAGAGCTGGCACTGTATGCACACTGATGCTTTGACACTTTAACTGGCCCACTACTGTAGTATATCCAGCGCAGTGAACTTTTAGAAATGCATCTTGGGCTTTCTACATTTCTTGAGCTTCCCAGTTTATGGTCCCCTAGCAGGCCTGCAGGTGGCATTACATGACATCTCCACAGCCAAAGTGGCCATTATTACTGACTTCTGCTGAGAGGTTAAGGTGTGAGGCACTGACTCTCCAATGGGGGAGGGGGGGGTCAAGTTTTTAGTTTTACACGTCCAAGTTCAAGAGTGTTCAAGAGTCAACATGTTATGTAACTTACTCCCGTTAGAACCAATACTTCAGTGCCAAAAGCAAGGCTATTCTTGGAGCAGTAATATCCTGCTCATTGCTTTAGGAGAGGCCATCCAAATATTTCCACCAAATTATAGCGCTCATCGCTACATCTGTGAAAAATACAGAAGTGCATGAAAGAATTCACTTTTTATGTTAACATCCTTTCTTCCTCGTTTCTGCATTCCAAATTTGGTTTCTGTCGGAACTTCCTGAATAAGGCAGCAGAGATGATCAAAGGAGGGATGAATGACAATCCAGGGGTACCAAAAGCCATCAGGGCTCAGGGGATGGGATTCTCATGGATCAAAAGCTGCTCCTACTCTGGGGTCAGGGGGCACCAATACCTCTGTAGGATGTGTCTTCTGAAGCCCCAAAGCCAGTTCATTACACTGGAAGCACACCACGAAGTTGAGCCGTTTTCAACAAATAAATAAAAGCTTCTCAAGTTCTCAAGAATGCCTTTTAGTAATATACAGTTATCCAAAGTGTTTCTTTAACCTTCTGACTTGCTTTTAGAGTTGTAAACCATGTAGGAAAATGTTGCAGGTAAATGTCAGACCATTTTGAACATAATTGGTTTAATGCTGAAAATCTTTAATTATTAATCACTCACCAGGCACCTGCTGATATAATGGCTGTAAAACATGTGATCTGTACCAGGCATCTGTTGATCTAACAGTTTTTAGATCAGAGCATCAGAACTTGTCTCTAAAGCTGCTGCCTTTAACAGCATTGATGATCAATTTAGAAATTTTTGCCAATGACAGATCTTTAGTCAGCTTCATTTGAGTCAGAATAATTGTAATTGTCTGTGATTGTTTGTCTGGTGGCCAGCCATTAGCTAAGGAGCACCATCTGTCTAATTGAAGGCTCATTAAAGACAGGAGTGTGGCAGGCAAGGGGCAGGCAGTATTTGAGGAGTTTATTTGGTAGTGGCTCTGCTCAGGTGGATTTCTGCACTGTTATAACTTTTTAGGCAAATCCCCTTTTGATACTTATGCTGTTTACCCTATTCTTGTGGAAGAAATGTACAACAACCTGTACTATATTATATGTCATTTCACCTCTAATATGATGAAAACTAACAAAGTGTCTACAGTTTGTGCCTCTGGTAAGACACTATGAGAAAACATTCTGCTTTAGTAAGGATGAGCAGGCAATATGACAATTTAGATACATATAATCACAACTGTTCTGGATTGCCACTGATATTAGCATTGGCACTGATATTTCCTCTCAGACATGTTGCCTGTCTGTACTGGTCCCTCAGTGGTCGAATGAACTTCCCAGGTGGGTCAGGACAGCGGAATCACTGGCCATCTTCTGATGCAGACTGAAGACCCACCTCTTCAGACTACACCTCAATTCCACCTTAATCCCCACCCCCTAACACCTGCTACTTGTATTACTTGTTTCTTTTAGGTGTAGTATCACAATGTGTTTTGGACTCTGTGATGGAGTGACTGATGTATGATAGTGTGTGTACCTGGCTTCCCTTAGTTTCTAGGCTGTCTATTCAGGTTTCACAAGCTAACTTGTGGCAGGGCTCACGCTGACTGTCAGAGCACAGGCACGGACTCAAATGCAGAGCAAGCGTACTCAGGTTCCAAGTGGTTTATTGAAATCGTAGGGCAAGTTCGTAGTGGCAGAACAGGCAGGGTCAAAAAACTGGGAAGGCAGTCCAAGGCAGAATCAATAAGGAGCAGGGATCAAAAAACAGGAACAGGCTGGGTCAAACTGGGCAGGCAGGCAGATCAGGCAACCAAGGCAGGACAGCAGACAGGGACGTGGTCAGAAGTCAAGCAGAAGTCAGAGCGGGATAAACAACAATAAATAATCAGGCAGAGACAAAACCAAGATGAACTGGCAACAAGACAGAGACAAGCAGGGAATATAAAGGCCTGGGGCTGATGAGGAGATAGGATGCAGGTGGACAGGCAGGCAGGTGGAGGCGATCAGGAAATCAGGTGGGCGGGGACAGGGCGGAGAGTGGGGCAGGGCCGGAACACATGGGAACTGTAAACAAAACCACATGGACGACACTGACAGACAGGGAGAAACACCAAAACAGCTAAGGGTCGAAGTACTGACAGACTGGTCTGGAAGTGTTGTTAGCCTGGTCTGACACTGTTGCTCATTCAACTTGAATGTATACACTTCTGTTCTTTTGTGCTGGAAGTCACTTTGGATAAGAGCATCTGCTAAATGAATGCAATGCAATGTAATGTAACGTAATAGTAACTACAGTTCTACTACTACAGTTTTACCACTAAGTTTGTCTGTACCAATACATCTATGAATTAAGTATTACTTTGTAGCCCAAAGAAAATTCAGTATCACCATCCACCTGTAAGACTCAAATTCACACAACAGCAGATTTTTACCAGAGTTTGTTTCTAATGTCTTTAAGGTATTGCACCGGCAGACAACCTTTTAATTACATAAACCTAAATTAAATACTCCTCTGTGGTGTGAAGACCAATATTTGTCTACTGTTATCCCAACGTTATGCCAATGTTATGCCAGCGTTAGCCTTGATGTGTTATTAGTCATTGTTACTGAACTGTTCTGACTCCATGACCCTGAAATTGAATGAAAAAAAAAAGAAGCAGTCAAACAGTACTTAACAGCACTACAGACTGTTCTGGGTTTCGAGGATTTTGTCAGATCAGGGCAGCAGACACAAAGCAGACACATTTTTGTGTAAACACACCAAGGAGTGTAAATGTACTTATAGCGGGCTTAATGTTTTCTTAAATATGGTTGACGGTTCTAAAGCACTGAGTGCAATTACAGCCCTCTTTTTACATGCATATCGCTAAAGCATTTGGATGACATTATTAGTGATAACGCTGAAAAAAAATCAAAGATACAGTAACAAAAGAAACACTGTCAGACAGGACTATAAGCCTTCAAAGATGTGATCCAGTGCTTAAAAGAAATGAATCATGGGGAAAAAGCTAATTGAACTGATGCTCCATGACTCACAATTTTGATTTTTATTATCTTATCATTATGACTCACATCCTTGCAATGTATTTTTCCAGATTTAGGATGATCAGTAATCAGGATGATAGAATGATGTGACGTAAACACTATGTACTGCATTAATGGTTGCACACTTTAGCAGCTAAAATTTAGCCTGTGATAAATGCACAGGACACACATGGAAAGCAAACATTAATGTTTAATGTTCCTAAAGTGTTTGGTGAAATGCATTATGGGATATCTCTTTAAAAAGACTGTATGTCACAGGGGGAGTGGGTGTTTCGGGAGGGGATACACTGTACTGACTGTACTGTAGACCACATGTCTCAGTCAATTGAATACTTCTCTATTTCTTCCACTTCAGCTGGGAATCTTCCAAACTACAACGCATGTGTCAGAGACACCTTACTAGAGAGAGGATCTGAAAAATGCATAAAAGAAATTACCACCTTTTAAATCCATAAAACAAATAAAGCACAGCTGTTGCCAAGTGTGGACATGCTGTAATTTGGCAGCCGTTAATGTTATTAATTGTGGAGACGTTCCCCAGCTCTACTTAATCGAGTCTCTTGAGCTGTCAGCCATAAATTTGAAATACATTACAGACTGAAAAACCCACACAGTGGAAAGGCAATACTTGCAGAGGAAGCATAAATGGGGAGCAGATGTGTCTGTGATTTAGTGAGGGCTAAAGTGAAGGCATGTTCTGCACAGTTACAGAAGGTGCCTGGCACAGGCTGCCCCTGTCAGATGCATGACGTTAACGGTAACTCTAATGGTGACATTTAACATAGGCTTCAGTTACTTTGACTCCCCCCAGGACCTGAAGCCGAAGCTGAAGGAACAGCTACTTTTTGTGACTAGATGTTCTTGAGTTCTATTGCCTGAAAACTTAACCACATTCAAAGATCTTACCTTTAATTTGAAGGGTTTATCTGATAGAGATATAATAACAGCATCCTCGAGGGATGCAAACAGACTGGGAATGGTTGCCAGATTTATAACCTCAACTCTACACTGCTATATTCACAGACAGCTGCATACACAGCATACATGTCACCATATAGAGTATTTGCACCATTCAAGAGCATGTTGTCATGAATTTATGATTGAAATCAAATTCATAGACATGAAATGAAGCCCTTTCTTCAATGGTGTGTAGTCCTGCAAAGCTGGGTGAGCCAGACCTGCAGTGTACATTGAATGACCGCGGCAGTTATAGCAGCAGCTGCAACACATATGAGTTTCTTGCTGTGCACTTGCAGGTATTTTGGATAATTTGGTGATGTAGTCCATTACCATGGATTTCCTCTCTCTTCCTGTTACAGATGGAGGGCCAAGTAACATAAGTGATCACTTTTTTCTAATTAAAACCATTTTGAGTGGTTCAGTCAGCGAAGTGCTTGGCATGAATACACGCTGGCCCAGGTTCGAAAGCTGGCTATGTCATCTGTGGGACAATGACCAGGGTCCCAAAGCAGCAAAACAAATTGCCTTTGTTCTGCTGGGGACAGGGGTGGGAATGTAGGTCAGGGTTTCCTTATCTCATTGCTCTTAGACACCCTGCTATTTGCCAGGTGCCTACAAGTTGCCTGGATGACATCACTGGACTGGTACTTATCCTCCAATAAGGGTCCACTTCACTGTGGTGTCCCATGAGACTTCCAGTGGGGAAAAAGCCACTGTGCATGTGGGTGTATTGGAGGATTGCATTTGTCTTGTTTCAGCCCTCCTACATGATTGCAGCAAGACCAACCTGATGTGCAATTAGCAATTCATATATCACATATTAATCAAAGTAAATATGAAATACGTTTCTCTAGTATCATGTTTTAATCACAAAACTAAAAATGCATCCCGGTTATATTGAAGTCCGTTCATTCTTTTCCAGAAGAATACTGAGAATTCCCTCGTATAACTATTAGAGTACAGTTCCAATGCCTCCCTTGTAGCTCATATAACTACGTGTATTAGTGTGGAGAGTACTTAAGACTTTAACAGCAGTTTGGCACAAAGAGCCAGGAATGTATGAAGTGCCACCACAGCCCCACAGGTTTCCAGCTGTCATCAAGCCTTCCTCGCCTTCCTTGGCCTCTAATATGCCCAGGCTTCCTAAAGCGTTAATGAGCTGTGGGCCATTCCCAGAGCACTAGATCCACGTCACACAGGACCAAAGCACCTACAAAACTCCTGTTCTTCACCTTCCCTCTTTTCCAAACTCATAAAATGTTGGACAGACTCTGATTAGGTGTCCAAAAGTACCTGCACACACAGGAGACCCACACAGGAGGGCTCCTGGAACAGTGACGCAGGAGAAAGGGCTACAGCACAGATCTACCACAGACCCTCAGGCATACAGGGCCTCGCAGGCCTTCTCTTTCTGAGCGGACTGTGGTGTCTCCTGCATTCCCATCATGCACTGGGGCTCGGGCAAGTCTTTCATTGGCGCATGGGTCTGCCAAGTGACCGTGCCGGCGATCGTTCTCTCTGTATTACAACGTATGACCGCGCCAGTGGGGCTGAGCTTTCCAGGTGAATGTCTTTGTTAGACAACTCTGTGCCAGCACAGTTTCACAGTGTCACAGTTTCCATTTCAGTATTCTGCAACCTCAGGTCCACTCATGCCCACAGCAACCAATACTGGTGATTTACAGACACCCGACAGACATTCCACAAATGCTGCAATTGTTTTTATATGTCCATAAATCTGCAAAGCACAAAACCACACATTCCACCTGTAATACAGATTTAAAACATTACATTTCATCCTGATCATACCTACTTTTGCTCAGTTAACAGTGCTGAAAATGAACACCAATGCTGGACTGTTTTTTTTTTTTCCTCATACATGCCCACATCTCTTTGTCTCCCTTCACTGGCTTATGATCACTGCTCCTGTCAGGGGCGGAGCTTGCGTTTCCTGCCAATGGGTGCGAATGATCAGAATCAATGGAACAGTGGGTGTTCTTTTTACGCACACAACTTTCTGTCCCTGATACCAATGAAAACATGTTTGAACACTGAAGTACGCTATTTCTGCTGGACAGACTGCAGCTGTCCTAATTATGTCGTAGTTTAGGCTAGACAATTTGTTTGGTGGGAAATGAAATCAGTGATCCACTAATTCAAAGTCAGTGAATTACATAAAATCAACATTTTTATTACGTCCATCTGTTAGTGCGTGTGTGTTTTCTTTATTTACTGCAAACATAACACTTATGCTACAGTACACGCAAGCCGTAGCCATAATCATCATGCAGCAAGCGCAAATAACTGAACTGTGGACATAGGATAATGGTAAAGAAAAGGGAAAAAAAGACATAGATTTAATTTTCAACATATTAATTGTAGCAACAGCAACCTGTGAAATTCACCTTGCGACATTTCATTCCTGCAAACTTGTTGACCACCTTATCCAACTCGATGTTTGCAGCTAACTCTTTTTCGATAAAAAGTAAAGCAAGTTGTGAGAGGTGCTCCTCGCCCATGGTGGCACGCAAGTAAGTTTTTAACAGTTTAAGGTGACTGAAGGAATATTCTGCCTGTGTGCTTCTCACAGGAATTGTAAGATACAGTATATTTTGTAAATGGTAGCCAGATTTGGGAACGCTCAATCCATGTCATTGGCTATAAGAAAGGCTAAAACCTGGCCAGTGGAGAGCTCATTCATTTCCAGACTTCTGCACATTTGCGAAAGGAGCAGTATTCATCAGGAACATCAGAAGCAGAAACATCACTACTGTAATATATTGCCAACTCGTGTATACTTTGGACTGACTCGGAATTAAATAAGTGTTTCGGGTTAAGCGACTGATATTTCTTGGCCATAGATCTCGTGTCTGAAAATTGCTCTGCAAACTATGTTGTGAATATGTCTAGCACAGTGAGATATGTTTCCACTTTAAATCAGGACTGCTTACACACAGGCTCGTCGGGTGCCTCATCAAATGCCCTCTTTCTTTTTCTCTCTCACACCCCTGCATACTTGGTTTTTATCCCAGCCTTCTCAGCCAGTTCAAAGGCCAATCTTTCAATGTTGAGGAACTCATCATCTGATCTCAAACCCCTCAATCTTGATCACAGCTGTCCACAAGATCAATTGCTCTGGTCAAATCAATTGATTCTTTCTGGAGATAGCTGGACAGCGCATGGGTTTTATGAAGAACAGTATTCCAGAAAACAAGCATAAATGCAAATTCGAAGCAGTCCACTGTGGCAAGTAAGCCTACAGTGTTGGCTACAACTTTAGGGACACTATCGCTACTCTCTGAAATCTTGCGCAAGGCTGAACTTATCGCAGGCATGCTAGAACGTTGCGGAACTCAAGCTTTCATTGTTTGTTTACAGGTACAGAGCATAGTGCAGTGTATTTCTCCCTCTGCAGGCAGCCGTGAGTGTGTGTGTTTTAGAGGGGACTATCGATTAAAGTCATCTTTGATTAAAATACACCACAAACTGTGGTTAACAGTCTCGATCATAGGATAAGCTACCAATGCTGCTGATTCCTGTTTATTTATTTAATTTATTTTTGATAGCCGTGGGGCTTAGTGTCAGAGCTCAGGCAGGGACTCAGGCGCAGACAGCGGAATAAGGTGCACAAAGCGAGTTTAATTAAGCCGACACGGGGAATCCAGAAAACGTAGTCAAAACAGGCGAAGTCAGAAAACCAGAAAGGCACGGCTAACAATACCAAAAACCGGATCCAAAAACGTAGTCAAGAAAACGGGCAAGAGAACAGTAAAACAGCAGGCAGACAGACAGACAGGCAGACAGGCAGGCAGACAGACAGACAGACAGACAGACAGACAGACAGACAGACAGAACAGGAGAAACAGCTTGTAGCAACACAGACAAACTGAGACAAACTCGCAATGAGACATGAAACAAACAAGGAATATATAGGGCAAGGCTGATGACAAGATGGGGTTCAGGTGTGCAGGTAGGCGGGTGTAGCCAGTCAGGTGACCAAGTGGGCGGAAACAGGGCGGAGAGCAGGGCAGGGCTGGAACACAGGGAAAAACAAAAACACATGGACAGGGAAAACAAAAACGAAAACAAAAACAAACCCGGCTAAGGAGCCGCAGTCCTGACACTCAGCTGTGGGTGCACGGCACCCACAGCACCCATTGAAGCTCCGCTAGTGGCTCCTGTACGAGAGTATTGGCCCTGTACCGGCTCAAGCATATGAGTCTCTGGTTGAAATTATATTAAGGATGCTGAATGAACAGTCTTCCATGTTTCATTCCTTTTACTCTAAGGGTAAACAAAGAAAATAAGGGACATAATAATGGAGTAAAAATCCATCTAGATGGCACACAGAAACCTCTCTCATCTGGTCCCTGGCAGACATTCCTGCCTAATGCACCTATAGTCAGCAACTCAGCCAGATATCACCACCAGCTTGCTGCCAGACTACCTCTAAGGTGTACTGGGATGCTAAGCACAGGTCTGCTGGCATTTTACACATACAATGACATATTCCTAAACACTTCTTAAAAGTTGGAAGTTAATTAAAAAAAATTAACTTTTAATTAAAATTTAAAACTCCATTAGTGAATTCAGAATGACTATTAACGCAGACATCAGAGTTAGCCTCTGAGTTAGACTCATAAATGAACAGTGAAAGTTGGCTTCCACAATGACCAGTTCACTGATTACACTGGAATGGTGTTAGTGCTGTGTATGTGTGTGTGGTTATTTCTCACACATAAAGCACAGGAAGTTTGGGTGGGCAAGGCTGTTAATGGTGGCAACTGGGCCCTGAGGCCTCTATCTCCCCCTCTCTCAGGCCCACCAGCTGAGGACGTGTGACGTGCTGGGGAGAAACTGCTGGAGGAGGGAGAGGCCACGCTCTGGTCCAGTGCTGGCGGCTTGTACGACTCAGCATTCTGTACCTCTGACTCTGCTCCTGCACCTCGGCTGCAGTACACACAAATCACTGCTTTAACCGCCATATATCACCTCTCACTCACTTTCAGGCAACCCATGGGTAGCAGGGTAGAGTAGTGGTAGGGCACTGGGCACGTAACAGAAAGGTTCCTAGTTCGATTCCCTGCTGGGATGCTTGCTGCTATATCCTTGGGTAAGGTACTTAACCTAGAATTGCCTCAGTAAATATCCAGCTGTATAAATAGATAACATGTAAAAATGGTAACCCATATAAGTCACTCTCGACAATAGCATCTGATATATGACAATAATGTAATGTAATATCCCTGTCTTAATTGCACCTGAATACAGCACTTACATGGCCAGCCTCTTCTGACTTGTAGCAGGATGTAGTGTTAACAACACTTTAGGACACAGTTTCCAGCAGAAATTTAGAGGGCGATGGGGTACCAGTGTGTCACAGCAGTTAAGCAGGGCTGAGGTTATTATTATCATCACTTGTGTTCTTATTTATTTAATTGTTATTTATGGCTAATAGAAAAACATGGAAATATAAAAACAAGAGCATGAGCAGGCACTGTGACCACTGGTGTATCCCTTTTTGCCATCTAGTGGTCATATGAAAGTACTGCCATTACTTTAGGGGGAGCCTTTCAGTCCAGAGGGCTGCATAGTCACGGGCAACATTTACATGTATTGCTAAATAATAATAGTGACATATGAATGAAATTGCGTGCTTTTCAAAGCAGTTCTGAGGAGCTCCGCTGACGTCATAAACTTTTCTGATCGCTGCTGTCTGTTTCTCCCTCGGCTTCCTGGTGCTGAAGGGCTTGTCGGTCAGATGGGCCTGGCAGATAAACAGATGCTGAGTGCTGTAACAGCCATCTCACTTTTGTGCCCTGGATAAAAGGGAGAGACAAAACAGCACCTCCAGCTTGCCTCCCCTGACAGTGTCTGTCCTGTCAGTACACAGGTGAGAAACAGTCCTGATCAATGTGAAGCAGGGCGTGGTACCCTCTGGGTTTGATCGCTCCTGCTGCCTAGCGTATGTCACTGTCAACTGGCACATCAGTGCCCTACAGCTCTGAAGGGACCACAGAGGCCTGTGCGCGCACATGCATGTGAGCATGTGTATGTATGTGTGTTAGCATGCATGTGTGTGTGTGCCTGTGTGTGTATGTGTGTGAACATGAGTGTGCATGTTGCATGGTGCATGCATGTGCATATGAGTGTGTGTATGTGTGCAGTGTGGACTGGTAAGGAGAGAGTCTTGTTTGGATTAACTAATTGGATTGACTGTTTTTCTTTATTTAAATATCATGCACGCTATGGTAATGTACCAACAAACAGGAACCAGCCTGAACACACCACCAAAGTGCTGAAAGCACTGAGCCTCTAGCAGCAATAACACACCTGTATTTAATAGGCCCCTGATTAGGCTGAAGTACAATTCAATTACACAAACAATGACTTAATTACAAACAGACAACTAACAATGAAACAACTGGTTTGGAAGAAACCAGTTGAAATGAGCTCACTTAATGATCAAGGTATAAACTGAAGGACAATAATCCTTAAAGACATTTAAACAATGAAACAATTAAAAACAATGATCGGTTTCTGGGGCCAGGTGAAGGCTCTCCTTCACACGGCATCTCTACATACACATGCAGCCTAAAGGTTTCTGATTCTTTTCCCCCGTGGGGCACTTCTATGGTACCCCTGGGCAAAAAACTTATTGAATTCAGATTACCATAACGTATATACGCAGGTGTATAAATGGGTGACATGTAAAAATGTCCTGCCCCCCTGTGGTGGCAGTGTAGCATAGTGGTAAGGAGCAGGACTCATAACAGAGGTTGCCAGTTTGATTCCCTGCTGGGGCACTGCTGTTCTACTCTTGGGCAAGGTACTTAACCTGGAATTGCCTCAGAAAATATCCAGCTGTATAAATGGATAACATTATTTAAAAAAATACACTGCAACTGATGTACCTTTACATTTTACATTTATTCATTTGGCAGATGCTTTTATCCAAAGCGACTTACATAGGTTACAGTTCTTTACAATGTTATCCATTTACACAGCCGGATATTTACTGAGGCAACTGTGGGTTCAGTACCTTGCCCAAGGGAACAGCAGCAGTGTCCCAGCGGGGATTGAACCGGCAACCTTTCGGTTACAAGTCCTGTTCCTTAACCACTATGCTACACTGCTGCCATTGCTCTGGTTAAGAGTGTTTGCTAAATGATAGTAATGTAATAGATAAGAGCAGCAGCTGCCACTCTCACCCCTTGTGTTTTGTTGTGTGTTGACAAAATGAAGACTGACTCTCAATGTAATGCTAGGATCCAATATAAAAGCACAAACTGGTATCACGAAACATCTATGTTTTTACTATTTTCACTGAGACTTGTGTGATTTTCCTGGAGAGGGACTGAGGCTGAAAATAGCAAAAAAAAAGTATGTTGTTATTAATCTTTAGTTCACGTTGCTTGCATATGCTCTTATCAAAGGCGATACTTATACCTTTTATTGTTCCATGCAGTTGTTTATGGTATCTCAGTGAAACAGCTTAGATGAGTGTCTCTGGGTACAGAATTAAGCTGCATTACTCTCCTAGTAGAGTCCCCTAGCTGGGGTGAGTTGCATCACTTACACTGTTAGACATTATCTATCTACACAACTAGGTGTAGTGCACCACAGTGAACTACCTCATAGAGCCCAAATCGCTGCTCCACACACTGCTATAGGAAGGCAGCCCAGAGTACTTTAAAAATGGAGAATGTTTGCCAGAGTAGGGTGCTCCTTTGCTAACAGAGGTATGCTGTGGGCGCAGTGAAATCCAAACAACCTGATTAAAAATCTTTTTCACAAATAATGTAGGCCTACTTTTGTCTACTTCAGCAAAAGCAGAACCAGGAGAAATGAGGCCGGTGTGCTATAAATTGGCCATCACAGGATAATGAAGGGTCTGGCACAATATCTCTGTGGATCTAAAGCTCATTTTCATTCCATTTTTGTCACTTAGCAGACACCCTTACCCAGAGTGACTTAGACAGGTTACAGTTTTATCTACTTACACAGCTAGATATTTACTGGGGCAATTGTGAGTAAAGTACCATGCCCAAGGGTACAACAGCAGTGCTCCAGCAGGGAATCAAACCAGCAACCTTTTGATATTAAGCCCTGCTCCTTACTACTGCGCCACACTGCTGCTCCTATCACCTTCCTCTACATTCACTCTGCAAGGCCTGATCATGACTGGGACAATGCCAGCTTTGATTGCACATGTTTTACACTGTTCATCAGACATCCTGGTAAAATTATTAGCGCTGACAGATATTAAGGTGACAGTGAGGGAGAGACACAAGTGACATGGGTGGCCTCTAAAAGAAAAAGGACAGACATATGTAATCGTTCATCATACACATTTTAGCTTCTTATATATGTCTGCAAGCATCATCGTCCCTAAGCAAACTATAATGTTGCTGCACGGTGAAAGACACGGAATGCATATTTAGAAGACAGAACATTATCACTGTATGACACCATATAATTGTATATGGTGTCATACTACATCTGTGCATGATATTTGGAATGTTGGAGTGTATTTTACAATAAATACAGTTTCACAAAATATAGCCTAATTAAATGCATCAAATGACACATACAAAAATGGCAATAATTTATATATTTTTATTATATACACTGTGTTTTTGCATCTATTCAAAACATGTTGCTGTAATCTTTTTCGTGACGGAGCTGACAGATATTATCCAGCTAAAAGTACCATTTGTGCATTTGCTTTTGTAACAGGACACATCTCCTTAACTATTGATGAGAGTGTAAATGGTCCACTTTAAAGGGGGAAGGAGAGAGTTACCATCACTTTTAAACCCTTCCTTCCTGGCTATCATTTCAAAAGGAGACTTTAAAAGACAGATCACTGCATGGATGGCAATTTAACTTTTTATTAAATTATTAAAGTTGTGTGCAGCCACTTAAAAACATCCTGATCATTACCAGTTTTGAGCAAACCCCTCTGAAATACAAATTCAGTCCTACACAACACAAAACTGCAAGGAAAATAACAACATTTGCTATATTATTGTCATTTAGCAGAGGCTGTTATCCAGTGTGACAAAGGTCACAATTTTTCTATTTATACAGCTGTCTATTATACTGAGGTAACTGTGGATTAGGTACCTTGCCCAAGGGTACAACGGTAGTGCCCGAGCTAGGAATTGAACCAACAATCCTTTGGGTAAGAGCCCTATTCCTTTACCATCACATCACACTGCTGCCCACCCTTTGAAAGAAAAAGTTCAGAAAATGTCTTTTTCCAAGACTTGATAAAGGACCCCTTGGTACAGACCAAGGTTCCAGTCTCACTCTCAAGCACTTTCAACATCCTGTTGTGGGGTTACATTTATTTCTCACTTTTAAATGCTGATGGTCGCTCATGTGTCTTCAGCCTCCGTTACCTTCACTGTGCATCCTGCCAGAAGGCTCATGAATAATACAGGTATACATATAGCTAACACCAGAAGCATAGTGCTGATATACATCTCTCTACCAGTTCAACAGCCTGTGCCACAATGGAGCCTATAGAAACAGCGGTCTATCAGTGAGGGAGGTTCAAAACCATGAGTGAGAAAGCAAGAGAAGTGGAAACAAAGGCAGGGGGCATTCAATCCAGCTGCTGTGGGGCTTTGTGGTCTGCTGTGACTAACACATTTAAATTTAATGCCATTGATTTTCAGCAGTCAACACAGCCATCAATCTGTCTTTGCTTGCAGACGCTAACAAAAACCCACCGCTGTCACATTGCCTCGTTTCAGCAAACAGTTATGAGATGGTGGGTTTTCTGTGTGTGGGAAACTGGTAACTGTATATCCTGCTGTTCTGCCAGGTCCCATTGGGTGGCAATGGAGGAGAGGCAAAGTCACAGCCTCTCAGCAGGCAGGCAATTCCATTAGCGTCCCATGTACCGACCCTCTACCACCTGCATGGACCGGCTCTCCACCCCTGATCGTGACTGATCTCCTAGTGTGATGTATGCGCTTGCGGCGTATTGGATTTGTGACGCCCAAGCATGAGTCAGCAATGAAATGCCCCTCCCCTTACCCTGCATGGTCGTTCTGGTGGGTTCCGCGAACAGCGGGATGAGCAGGAGGTAGATGAGGTAGACGAAGGAGAACCCATTGTACCGGAACAGGCACGCTGCAAAAAGAAGCAGAAGTATGGCTTTACATGAGAAAACTACTGAACTAACTATACATAAGACATTCGAGCTGACTGCATTTCACATATTTGATAAGCGATATGTATAAAATGAGTGTGTGAGCTGAATACATTTTGTTAACCCCTCAGAGACACAGCATATGGGTCCCCAGATGCTGCTTTTTGTAGACAGAAGTTGCCAGGGGTTAGGGCTGGAAGATTACCAGAGGGACCTAAAGCTTATTTTCTGAACATTTCCAACATATGAAATCTTGTCCAACAAATAGATAAACTGCATTTTCCGATAGCCTGAGAAACGAAAGATAATTGCCAATAAATTTTACATAAATGTTACCATGAGTGTCTCTGGCCCTGGTGAAAAAAATCACAAAATTGGAAACACTGGTATCAGAGGCAGGAAGTGTGTGGTTGCTTTCTTCACTGTCGTTTCATGGGGAAAACACATGTATACTACAATACCTAACTGGCAGTAATCTGATCAGGAGCACTGGCTTAAAGCAGTCTTAGGGAGAGGAGGCAGCTGTTGATCACTGATTTTCTAAAGATACTAATCTGCAGCTTATGGCAACCTATGACAACTTTACATTACATTATTTTTATTCATCCAGTGCAGTTTACATGGGTTACAGTTTTGACATGTTATCCACTTATATAGTTGAATATTTACTGCTATTTACTATTTACTGGTAGCTGTGGATTAAGTAACTTGCCCAAGGGTATAGCAGCAGTGCCCCAGCAGGGAATCGAACCAGCAACCTTTCAGTCACAGGCCCTGCTCCTTAGCAGTATAGCTACACTGCTGCCCCACAACAGCTTATGCAGTTAACTTATGCTACAGCAGCATTTGGCCGATTGCAGAGCAGCAGACACTAATGTCCAGACCCCTCCTTGTGCCGGCGGGGAGGAAAACAAAGTCCTCTTTAGCCTAGGCTGAGAGATAGAGATTGCATTAAGATAGGCAAGAGTGATGCTGCTTCAGTCAGGCATTCAGCGCCGAGCTCATCCCAGTCCATTAACTGTGAAACATCCATAGAAACGGCCGATGGCTTCAGCTCGCTTCAGTCCAATTTAATGTGCTTCTGCCTTTCGAGGGTAAAGATGAAATGTTTATGCATTCAGTTATTACAACAGCAGAACAGAAACAGGCTTAAACCGAACACTCGTGTAATGTTGTTATAATCAAGTGCACCTTTTCTAGCAGCTCTGCTTGTTTTATACTATCTATATAGCTCCTTTTCCATATTATGTGATCTTTATTGTTTGCGCAGCGCAGTTGTGCACACAGAGAAGCCAGATGCAGTGGCGCAGCGAGCTGGTACTGGAATGTGTGCTAGCTGGGCAGTGAGCCAAACCAATTACACACCAGGACCAGTGCCGAGATTGCCATCATGGTAGGCGGATATTAATGACGTACATTATGGCTGTTTGTGCGGGGATATTAACGGTTGTTTTCCTGGAGTTTTTTGCCTAACGCTCGGCAGCGTGCTGGGACCCGTCAGGCACGGAGTGGTAATTAATTGGCTCATAAGGGCAATTACTTAAGACCACAGACTGATTAGATGTAATCCAGCCCCATGTCTGGTGTAATTTCTAAGGGCAGGCCAGAGAGTGGAGCCCTGCAATGAAAGCAGTCCCTTGCGACTCCAGGGGCAAACATTCAGATGCAAGATATTAATAATAACACTCATGACATGACTCCTGTTATTTTAGCCAAACAACTTGGTTAAAAACATTACACCCCACCCCTCCCTCACCCCTTTTGGTATTTGGAAATTCAGCACATGTAAATTTGTGACACCATGACCCATGGTGCATCCTGGTCCTGCCCCTCTGTCTGTTATTGCCCCCATGTAGTGGAGATGCTGCCCACAGCAATCAGGACTGCAATCCCTGTCCGCCATTGTCTATCACAGACTGAATACCCACCACAGACTGAGTCTCAGCTCTTCCAATCACTGTATTATGTAAGTCTTGCCTGTATGGTACTTTAGGGGTATTATAGTACTCATTTATACATTGACAGTAGTTATTTTTGACATTTTTATTATTGTAGCACTATTGTAGTACTACTCTTGACTTCCAGAACAACACTGGTTATCACGGCATGGTGATTTACTGAAGCGCTTATTCAAATGTGGTCTGGCATTTACAGTACTGCTGTTCATGAGATCCACTGTCTGCCATATAGGAATATTAATGTGTCAAGTGATATCATTAAGATATCATTGATAGAAAAAAATGAGAGGCCAGTGTGGTTACTGTCTTGTGAACAGATACAAACTCTGGATGACACCGGCATTCATAACTGTTTTAGATTAAGCAGAAGAGTGAGAAGTGAGGGGATTGTGAGTTGCACTTGATCTGCACAGAACTGATGCTCGACAGCACCACCAAGAAGAGGGATGGGCAGGCAGGAAATGTCATCTGTGGCCCAGAGCTGCTGGTGAACTGGTAAGTAGCCCACCCCTGGAAGACCATATATGCATAGCAAGATATGAGGGTGTGATCAGCTCTCTTTGCCTTCATTGGCCACAGAGTGAAACACTCATAATCACAGCATCGTTACAGAAGATTGATTCACTGTTCCCCGCCGGGACCTTCAAACATGGTGTCCACCCTTTCACACAGTCAGTAAGTACACAAATAACACTAAGCCCTAAACCTTAATTAAATGTCACAGTTCTCTGTGTCTTATCTCTAAATGAAAATTAATCTTATAAATAAATATAAAACCTTATCTGAAAACAATCCAACGTGTTTAGATGCACTCATTCAAATATTAAACCAGAGGTGTAAACAATGCAGACATTTAATGGTACAAACATCTGCGTTATCATTTCAGGGGAAGGAAGTCAGAGGAAACATTTATGCCCGACTCGCAGAGATAGCTTCAGTCAAACCCAAACACTGTCTTTCTCACCCCTGGGTATGTGTGGCCCCACCCACACCCTCAGATGCAGCCTTCTCATTGGCCCAGGGTCTCTTGTAAGCACTAAACAGCATCAAATTGCTGAAAAAATGACATTTAACTACATTAAATGATGCTTACCTTTCTATTGGCCCTGTTAATCAGAGTGTTCACCACTGCCTGCTGCACAGTAAATGTTTCCTGTTGTTGGGGTCACCAGGGAATTTGAGGGGACACCAGGGTTCACCTTCCTCTCCCTTCATCCTTCCTTCCTCACCTTCCTCTCCCTCTCCCACAGTTACCTCAGACAAGTGTTCTCCAATGCTGTCTGAGTGTTTAACCTCTTCAAGCAAGCCACGCTGGAGCATGTGGTTTCTGAAGGGTTTTTATTGATCGCGTCAGAGAAATAACCACCATTCTCAGACAATCTACATGCCATTTTTCTCTTTATAAGTGCTCACGCTGATGCAAATGAAAAAGTAGTTTTGACAAGAGCTTCTCTGGTCTCCCACTGTGGTTTCATGCTTGCCACAGGAAAGCTACTGACCTCCCAACTCAAAAGCCACCCACTGCCCAATGCTGCTTAGTGTGCAGGAAAAGCTACTGCTTTCTCCTCCAATGCGTTACAGAAAAACACAGCTCTGAGCCTTCATACGCACTGCCCTGTGTGTGGTTTTAGTGGGTCTGCTTGAAGAATTTGCTACATAACCTGCACATCCAGTGCCCTTTATATTCCTCAGACTGTTCACCTGCCTGTTAACCTGCCTCTGCTCAATACACACAGACACCCTGGGCCAGCCCCATGGCTAGTTCGAGGCCCCTGCAGTTATATTATCTGATTCTTATAAAACATGTCCCTGAACATGCTTCAGCTTACAAGCACACTCGCACAAACATATATGTATATATACAGTATTTATATAAATCATAATTGTAATCTGATCTGTGTGATCTACTTTTAATGCTCTCCTCCTTCACTTACTGAAAGGTCTAATGGCTGGAGTGGGTGTGTGCTGGACTGGTATTCATGTTATATTTACCTCCTCCTTTGAATAAAAAAATATATATATATTTTTGAGTCTAGCCCAAAACAAGCATCTGGAAGCTGATGTGAACTGTGGCTGTGTGCTTGGCCTCCTCTTTCTCCTCTGCAAGCACCTTCACCCCTCCGCCTCTGCTTCCAGAAGCCACCCAGCCAGCGCAGCACCTGGGCTGAAGCCAGATCATCCTGATATTCACAGCCACTTCAGCAACGACTTTACTGCATCACATCCATCACGCCAAACAGGCTCAACCAAAGACAGAGTTCTTATCCTGCTCACAGGAGTAAATGAAGTTGCCATAAAGGGATATCTGAGCAATGTAATAAAGCTGTTTGGTCTCTCCCTGGTAACATAAAGCATGATCTTACAACCCAACCAACCCTCATTAAAAAAAAATAAAATGACCCTGAGCCATAAAAAGTAAAACCAAGCCCTTTCATTGTCCCTTAAGGGATGGGAAGCCATTCAACCTGGCATGCACTATGAACAGATGCAACCTGTGGGATACACCTCCAGCACATTGCAGTGTGCTGAGGCACGGTGCTTTCTTAGCATTAATTACAGTTTAATCAGCCAATTAAAAACACAACAGACCGAGCCGCTGGTGTGACATAAACCTAAAAGGGAGTAAACTTTTTTGTATCAGGTCTACCTGTTTGAATCATATTTGTCTCATGTCACTGTTTTAACACAACCCTTGTGTGGCGTGACACGTACTTGGAGTTATACTGTTTTTTTTTAGTTATACTTTTTTTCCTACGTACCATTTAGAATGTGAGAGAGAAAAAATAATAAAAATGTTTTTTCTCCAGTATGCTAAAAAATAAACAATGATAAGCTTAAAGACAAACAACATGCTGATCAATTCAAAGTGACTGGTTTAAAAAGCAAGGAGAATCGATTTACAGTCTAATTTACCAGAAAGAATTTATTTGGCCACTTTTGCCCGAAACCAGCTTAATTGCTTTCACTTCCATTGGACTGCACTGGGCCACTGGCACCAAGTGAGAAAGTGGAAGAATTTACTGTGAGCATGGGCTTCTATGAGGAATACAGTAGACTTGGAGAACTCTTACTTCCATTTAAAGATAGGAAAAATGTCATTAAAAACTTGTTTTGGGAGAATTGCCCCTATAAAAAAGACAGAGAAGGTAGAACCACCTTTCACCGAAAAAAACTGTAAAACAGATGTTTTAAGGCTTGGAGTTGCTGATAAATTGAGGTCAAACCTAGGATTTATCCATTTCTAGGCTTGTAATCAAATTTATGAATTGATTGTTTCTTTCGCTGTATCCCTTAAAATTTCCTGGCATCAAAAGGTGTACTGTCCACACCTGAGTTTGTGGACATCGCATCCTAGAGTGCCCCTTGGCTCAGTGTGAAGTCTTTTTTAACCTGAACTTAGAACTTAGGCTTCATACTCTGCCAAGTGGTGTGGTTCCCTTTGCACACGTAACTCAATCTGTCGGCCCTGTTTAGACTTCAGCCTGCAGTCCTGACGCTGTCAGCCGCTCAACTCTGCATCACAACTAACTACGTCCCCTTTGCTACTTTCCAAAATGACTAAAATTATATACTTCCCCCAACACACACACACCCTCTGGATTTCCCGCCAAACTCGACTGTCAGCTCTTAATCAAAAGGCCACTGCTGTAGTGTCCCTTTGGAAAAAAGGTAAAATATGTCAATATATGGTAACATATTTCATCCAAATTAGGAGGAATATTACACATTCATATTAAAAATTATAAGAGTATATTTTGAAATGTGTCTTTTTAATGTGTAGTCTTCCAATATATGCACAAAATTAAGCAGGTTCATATGAAATTGTCATTAAATTATACATTTTATACATAGTACACAATGTGGATTCACACATATATTTAAAATATGTAAAAAACGAGCAAATAAAATAGATTTTGGATTTTTACCATGCTTATTAGAGTTTTTCTTTTATTGCTCATATATCCTTCAACCAGATGTGCGTGGGAAATGAGCACACTGAAACGACAGCGGCGCTGCAGCTAAGAGTGAGCAGATGTTTATTCTCACAGCAGGAGTCTGAAATGGCGGGTTTAATGACGGTGACTCATCCGAGGATAATCGCGCAGAAATATTTTCCTGATTATTAGGCATGTGCTCACAGCTACTAGAAGACAGCCAGTCCTACCCAGTGAAGCTGATCTTCTGAATGCAATTCTGTGGAACTCCAGTGAAAGCCATCTCCACACTTACTGACATGCTTATAGTTTTTCTCTGAGTCGTCCTTTGTTTTGGCTCTTAAACGCAGAGCCAAATCATTTATGTCATTAGTAATTCATGAGGCAGAAGTTTTACTGAAGTGACACGGAATTGGCAAAACGAACAGTGGAAATCTCCTGTAAAGCATACAAACACAAAAGAAAAACGAGGTCAGACAGAACTATAGCTATTGTAATGAATACTGAAAACGTAAATATCATGGGTAAAAATAACAACAGAAGGGGAATGGGGCAAAAGTGATGCAAAGATACCACGGAATCATGAGTCATCAGTCAAGCACAAAGACACCTGAAAGGCAGATCCATAAACTACCGGGGCAATGTGATTTAACACTTTAATCAAATTACGACGTGTAATGAAAATTGTGACAAGGGGGCGGGGAGACGCAGGAACAGAACAGAGAGGACGGGAAGATTCATCGGAAATACGTGATAAGATCTGTGGAAAGGGCACTATGAAACGAACGGTTTCAGCTGTCTTTCATAACAGCCGTCGCTGCATTGTCCGCGGCGCGAACGTGCGTGTCAGTTGTGCTCACTTCTGTGTCTCCCACACCTCCGTCTGCAGGCCAGGTCGTCGCCGAGCGCCGCCGCCGTGGCTGTTGCCCGTACGTGCTTTGTTCTGCCACAATGGTAACCACGTTAGTAAAACAATAAGCGCGACAAAGACGGGATTGCAAGCCAGGATGCATTCACTGAACACAATTACCTCCCACGGTAGCTCTGAGCTATCTTTTGCGATAATATATGACAGACAACTTTTGAGGTTGCACACCGTAAAAATAAACAATAATATAAAATATAATATACATTTCTATATAAAATACCCACTCTTTGTAATGACGGCGCTCATAAATGATAAATGTTTCGGTTAAATGTTAAGCTTGAATAAAAGCTGTACTTGCAGCCAAGTGTTGATGCAGAGAATACACTGAATACATTGAGCTATGGCATACATTGCCATTACATGTAGCACTCTTAGTATTATGCCTGACCCAGTTTAGAGAGGAGTGACATCCCATGATCTTCTGTTTTCTCATGTATGCAAATCATAGAATAAGTCAGTGATGGGCATTTCTGAATGTGTCAAAAGGTGATTAAAACGTGCTCAGTATATTTTTATGTTCCTTTTTCTCCATAGCCCATCTATTAAACGGGGGCCCAGTATGTGACCTTTAGGTAATCCATGGGTCAATGCCCTAAGAGCAATGCATTTGACAATATAATCAAAATCATTTTGATCAGTCTCTTGGATGTATGGTGCAGTGATGAATTGAGACTGGTTATCTTAAGGACAATCTGAAATGATCCAGCCTTTTCCCTTCAAAGATTTTTCAGACATTTACACTTCATCCATGGTGACACTGTGTTTATGTTGTATGTGAGATGGATGGATTTCAGAAGGATGAATTCTAATGGGCTTGAACAGTCTTTTGGTCTTAATGTCTTAATGTTCTGCTTTTTATGGTGAAGTTGAAAACAACCACTTATGAACAATGAAGTTAATGTACTCTGTTCTATTTTATTTCAGTCAGAAACCTCCAGCACTTTTTACTGTCAAAATACACATCTCATCATTGATGGAATGCTTAATTTAAGGCTTATTTAGTGTATTCTGAAACAACATTAGTCAGCATCAAAAGCAGCCATAAAACACTGGAATAAAAAAAGAAAAATCTTTCCAGGAAACATATGGTTATTGAACGCAACTGTAGAAGCAACCATGAGCTTTCTGGTGCTGTCACACCACAGAGAGCACAGTAGAGTATTAACAAACTCTCCAGCCATCTGAACTGAGCTAATCAACTGTTATGAGGGGACAGGAGAGCTAATACAACAGGAAGGAAGTGAGCCTGGAAGACCTGCTAATTATTTAATGAGGAACTTCTGTAATTGCATTTCAAAATGCTCTTCATCCTTCATTTGTCATTTACTACAGGTATTAACCAGTTAGGCATCACCAGTTAAGCCAAGATTATTGTTTCTAATGTACATGTTAGTATGACATAGAAATAATTTTTTGTAGAAGAATTCAAGAATGTGTACAAGTAGATGAAACCCAGAGAAAGTACTTCACTAGATATACCAAGCCACCACCTTTCCAATTTTTAAGCATACGGTATGTCCAACCGAACACTTTGTATTTATGTCATGTATTTCAGGTGCTGTAGGTGGCTTTTATGTGGCCTGTAACATAATGTATGCATTTGCAAGGATTGGAAACCCCCACATTTTCAAGGCATGAAACGACTTAATGTACAGTGCATGCCCAACTCAAGTTAGACACACCATGTTTTTCTAAGTCGCATTTCACCTTCTTAAAAACGTCTGTGGTGTAAAGCACAGTAACCGGAGACAACTTCGCTTTTATTCGGCTTCACAGGCAGCTCATATATTTTTTCCTAATCCATAAAAATACTGTTTTTAATTCGTAAAAATCCACCTGGTCACCAATTGGGCTGCTGAAGTCGCCCTTGTTCTCACACCGAGGTCCGTACAGGGACCCGAGCCACCAGCGGTGACAGACATACGAGCTCGGGGAAGAGGTATTCGGAGAGCGGCCTGTTTGGGTGCCGGGGCCTATCCATCTTACCACATCTCTCGCTGCCCGTTAATGATTTTCTTTCCTGTCAGCGTCAGGTTTATTTTCTCTTCGGGGCTGGTGATTAATGCCGGCTCTTGCCACAAGCCCGCACCAAGTTGTTTGAGCTCCCGTTGACATAAATTCATTTTATGTACAGTAACAGCCTCCCTGCTCTCATGGAAAGATGATCTCCCCAAAAAATGCCTCCTTTTCTTTGCCTCAAGAGCCAAGGCAATCAGAAAATGAGTCTTTTGCTTTCAGTACCATGGTAAGAGTCTTTCCAAAGGGTGGGGGTTGCTCAAAAGACTCTGTGCAGTGAATTCCATACCATGCTCTTTCAAAAGCAGTTTAATGAGTTATTGCAGTTATATAACAAAAACCTAACTTTAGCTGCATAACACCCTGCTCTCACAAAGGCAGGAAAACTGGCCAGACAAATGCAGTGCGTAACGCAAGGACATAATAGGTTTAATGGTGAGAGCAGGCCATTCAGCCCAGCTAGGCTTGTTGTTCTGTCTGCAGTCTAATGTGTACCTAACACTGTGTGAAGCCTAATCTTGAACATTCTAAGAGTGTCTGCTTCTAATTTGAATCCTGGCAAACTATTCTGTGAATTTTTAGCTCTGTGTGGAAAAAAAATATTGAAATTTACCTTTAATGAATTTACACCTATGTCCTCTTGTTCTGGTGACAAAACTCATCTTGAAATACCTTCCATTTGTACTTGTGCTTATTGTCCACTCTTTTCAAAATGTAAAAACCTCACATCAGCCCTTTAAAAACTTAAACTGAAAGCCAACTACATGTGTGTCAGGTTTTTACTATAAAAAACGTAAATAAAGACTTCCATAACAAGTCCTTAGTAGTTCATGTATTACATGCTTGCTAACAGTATTAATTGGCTATTACACAGTGCTTTGCTGATTGGGCAGAATTGGGAGCATTCCTTGGGGCACTGTGGCTGTACCTCAGAATAATTTATTAAGCCTTCACAGTCTCAGTAAACCTTCAGCTGTATGAATGAATCATATGTAAAAATGTAAGTTATGCAAGTTACTCTGGGTAATAAATACATAGATGTAAATGGATGAGACATGCCTTGTACTAGGTGAGATTAAACAGAGGCAGGCGCTGGGGATGTGCCTTATCAGATAGCCGCGAGTCCAGGGAATGCGAACGTGGGTCATGCCTGGTTTATCTGTGAAATGCACAGGACAGCCGTCTTCTGCTGGAGAGGGTGCTGTTTATAAAGAGATTCCGCATAGCACGCTATGCCCAAACAATCTTAAGGAGAGAATCATATTAACCGTCTATGTAGGGGTCATGAAGTGAACAGATAACACTGATTTTCTACATGCTACACTCAAAGTAATTGCCTTTTTAACAGCCATTAGCTACAAACACTGGACTTCAAATAGACTCACATTTCTGTGTGTATATCCTCCCGCGGAGTGCATACCTTTTGTATAGGATTTAAAGAGTGCTGTTATGGTTGAAATTTTGATCACTTTGCTCACTCTATCTCTATTTCCAATATCGCATCAGTTATGGTAGTACTGTGTGTAATGGAGTGACACATGTTCAGATATGTCTGTTTCTGTGTGTTTCTGTGTGTTGCTGTTCATGTGGCCTTATTATATGCACTTATGCACCTTTGTTCTGTAACAGCTTTGGATAGACGCATCTGTCAAGTGACTAAAAGTAAATGTTCCAAGTACTGGAAAGCAAAACAAAAAATACAAGTGTAATTCCATATTTTTTTATACAACTTTAGAGTATTCAAAGATCAATGATAACACAGTGAGAGTACATTTTCCCCCAGTCTCATTGTTATGGTGCAGCACCTTAACCAAGAATCTGTTTGCCTTAACTAGAAATTTTAAAAAAGATGTTAGTTAAACATTACAAACTCCAATTAATAGTGCAAAACATTCATAACAGAAAAAAGCAACAGTGACTCCTACAGGTCATCAAGTGTGTGCGGTGCTGATGTTGGCACGAGGCCATGCTCCATGTAAATATGGCTCTCTGTGTAACCATGGAATAAATGCTTTCATCAACATGCCAAGCAAAACATGAGATGGATCCAAATAAAGCAAAGAATATTGGATTGGTGAAGAACTGGTCTTTCTTTTGAAACAGAACTTAAACATGAGCCTGCATCTACCTATGTGATATCTCAAAATGGAATTTCGATATTAATTTAGTGTACCCCCCCCTACACACACACACACACACACACACACACATACATACATACACACACACTTACCGTACGTTCACACTGGCAGCGACAAGAGCATCAAAATTCGCTCTGCCTGCCCTGCCAACGTTGCTGTTGAAGAAGTGGATGCTCTGACGTAGATGGCTACATGTTCGTTCGGAATGCTTGGTCTTGCAAGTCATGTTATTTAACCTCATTAAATCTTAAATGTGAAGGTAAGAAATCGATTGATGAAGGAAAGAAATGAACAATTATAATTACATGTTCTTTAATGAAATAAACTTTTTAAGACTTTTGTGTTGATGCTAAGTGGAAATCAAATTTCAACATGCAGTTTATAGGACACGTTTACTAGCCTTGGTCTTTTATTAACATTAACGTTAACTTGTGTGTAGCCTACATTAAAGAAAATAATGGGAAAACCCGTCACGGCAATTATCAACCTCTACTGCATTGTGCTTGGAAACTAATGTTTGGTGGGAACAAACGTTTACATGGTTGTGTTCTCTAGAATTCTCTAGAGCGGAGCACAACCAATTCCAATTGGTTGCCGCCGAACCGCGTCATAGTCATTACCATAAAGTTGCCCGGACTTCAACTTTATTCTGACGCCCACACCGCCCAAGACGCGTTGCCAACGGTCATGCTGCTGCTAGCCGCCGAGTGACGCTGGCTCACATAGAAAAGGAATGACTTCCGGTCCCTTTGACGCTCTTGCCGCTTCCAGTGTGAACGTACGGTTAAAATGCATGAGATTTTAAAAACATGTATGTAACAGTATGTACAGTTATACTTGAGTGTGTAACTCATTACGGAACTGATTCATTTATAGATTCCATTCAATAAACTGTTTGTCAGGTACAGCTCCACCCTTTAGCCAGCACCTTCATGAGCCTACTTTCATTGTGTTCTGTGTCCAGTTGAACACTTGCTCTTGGATTCATTTACACTTATTAACCTTTTTCAATAAAATGCTTTAAGGTCCAGTTTTGCATAGACTTTAAAGGACCAAAGAACAGGACAATGTTTCCTTTAAGCACCAAGAGTCTCCCTGAATGCCAAGGCCTACTTGGTCACCAGTACAGGTTAAATAGTACGTTACTCAATATTTCTGCTGTCTTGACTTTAAACTAAAAGAACGGACACTCAACCAGGACCATGTATATTGGTTTGAAGTGCATTTTATGCAAAAGTAAGCACAGAACAGCTGTGATGCAGTCACTCATTCAGAAAACCAGAGGGTCAGCCACTTTGATTTTCAGGGCATGCTCGCCAGCACGTGGAGCAGGTGCCTAAAAACAGCACAGCACACTTCGAACTTGTCATAACACACGGCAGACAATACGGCAACCTTTATCACACATTATTTTCATGAAAGCGACCTGTGGGTTCCGCGGCCAACAGATCACGACTGATCCTTTTTTAAAGCCAAACCGCGTTCCCACCCAATCCCATCCTCCCTTTGACCACAAAGTAACATCCCTCACAACCACACCATTGTCAAGAGTTCCGTCGACAGCTCATTGAGAGCCCTGGCTTATTAATTTTTTGGTTATTGAGGGATGATCCCGTGGCAGACTTGCGTTCACGTAAAAAAAAAAAAAAGAACAGAACACCATGAAATATTAAAAGCGTGTTTACGATAACGGGAAGCCAATTCTTCTCCCTCGCTGTCGCATTATCAATTCATGAGGTTAAAACGACTTTCCGTGAATTAATGGAAACGTCGCGGAGCCACGCAATCGCTTTGGAAAAAAGGGCCGAGCCAGAACCTCGCGCTGTTGACAGAGTCATTACTATCTGACGGGGGAGCTTATCTGCGCAAAGCACCCAGCCACCGTCCGCTCGCTGCGGGCACGCCGAGACGTCGCTGAGAGAGCAGTGTGAGGTCTCATCATCGATACTCAGTTCATCCAAGGAAAAAAGACTCATCCAGCTGCTATTTGGGGATAACTATGCCGCTACACATACATGAAAGAACATACACACTAAATATATGCTGAAGATACAGAGAAATTATGTTGGTGTGTTTCGTGCTGTGTGGAGATTTTTTTTGACGCAACTCGCAGGGAAACAGCTGCTGTTATATAAACGGCAGAAAACGGATATTGAACAAAGAGCTGTTGTTTTCAAGATGTGAGCAGAGCGGTGCAATCCAGAAGTCACACATTTTTACTACCACGGTATTGGCAGTGGTTCACAGGACAGCTGTTTAAGTAAAAAAGAGGAGAGTTCTAATATTTGATCCTACACAGTATATTCAAAGCACATTGGGGCAATTGAGTATGATGTCACTGATTTATGTGCTCATTCATCAACATTGTATTTACAGTATTCTTTGCTCTAAGACAGCAATACAGTATTCTTTACTCCAACGGTGCCAAGAGATTTAGAAAGTGTGTATATACACGCGTGCGCGCGCGCACACACACACGAACACGTATAAACTGATAAAACTAATATATATTATTTTTAGATACAGTATATATTCTCATTCAAAATATAAATCTTGGCTTTTGCAAGGTCAGTTGTAACACACTGTACCCACAAACAGCGCCAACTCCACGCCATCCGCACACCCCCCACACTCCGCGCACAGCGATGAGGGACTCTGAGGTCACGCTTCCTGCTCCCTCTGACGCTTCCTCCAGTGCCCCTAAGCCACCTCCCATTACAACAGTTCAGCCTTATCATAAACCCCATTTGCGCCTTTTATGGGCTCGTCACTTTAAACCGTCCCTGGGGCTGTTTGCGCTGTCAGCGCGAGCTCCACTCAGCCGAGGGGACAGCAGCCGTTGATGGCTGCGCTGGCCAGCCAGCATGCTGCACTGTGCTGCAATTCTTATCATAAAATTACTGACTTTCTCTCTGATGTGTTTCAGCATTATGCACATCCATTTAAGCACTCAATTGACTGAATTCATCACAAGGGTTCTTGATATTAGGTTTGTCCATTGTTTTTTTTTAACATGGATCAGTTAACTGAAGTAGTAATTACTGCACACGTGAACATATTTGTTTATTTCTTTGACCAAGCTATTCTCAGATATTCTTAAACACTCAAAGGTGAAAGAATAGAGAAGGTAAGTAAAATATATTAATTCAGCAAAGAATATCAAATACAGAGATAAATGAAAGCAAGAGAGTATGTTCCTCCTTTGTTAGGGTGTGTTACTGGTCCAGTTCACCTTAATAAAGGCTCTCTAAGTGCACTGTGCATCTTCCCTGCCTGGCATCTCCTTTATTGCTTTCCTGTTAGCAGGCCTATCAGGGGACCAACTGGAGCATAACATGAAGAATTAATGTCACTTAGCACAACAGACACTTAACAATAGCCCCAACACTAAGAGGACAATACACAAACATGCACACACATACACAGTGACAAAGACTAGCACACAAACATACACAAACATGCACAATCACAAAGACCAATGCACAAACATACACACATAAACAGTCTCAAAGACCAACACACAAACATACACACACATACATGTGTGATCACAAAGACTGATAAGGAAATACTATACACACACATACACTATCACAAACATCCACATACACTATACCCTGGTAATAACTTAGGAGAGAAATATCCTTGCCTTAAAAGGTCTATTTATATTTAAAAGACAGCAAAAACAACAGATTAGCTGAATTTATATACATGGATGTTTTGAAAAGTTGATATATTTTCAGTCCGATATTTTTGAGAATTAATTCAATTAGATAAACAAAAAGTCAACATGTTCTCAAGAGGTGCTTTTTATATACACACTGTTTCTCCAGGCAACAGTGATTGATAACTCCATTCAACTCTGTGCCCATCTGACCTATGATGTTCGAGATCAATTGTTGTTAACCTAGGCTGTTCAGATAGCGTGACCAAAAACCTAGCAAAGATGAGACTATGAGCATACTGATGAAAAGAAGATTCTAGAAGCCATCCGGCTCTCTCCAAGCTTCTCTAAGTCCTCACAGGACAGACATACAGCCTTATGTTAGACCAACTCAGGATTCTAGGCTATGTAAAATGTAGCATTCCTTTCCATTACATTATATTCATATAGCATACACTCTTATCCAGAGCTACTTCCAGCAAAAAAGAACAGAACTTGAACAGAACTTGAATCTATTCAAGTTGAATGAGCAAGTGTCAGACCAGACAACACTCCCAGACCAGTGTGTGTAAGCATAACACTATTTAAGCCCTACCCTAACTTAAGCAACCTGACCAGACAAGGGAAGCCACGTATACTACCATAAATCAGTCACTAGATCACAGAATCCAAAACACATTACAATACTGCATGCAAAATAAACAGCAAGTACTACAAGTAGCAGGTGTTAAGGGACAGGGATTGAGGTGGAGACTTAAGTTAGTAAGATATACCAAAATTAAGCTATTAATGTTTGGCATTCCAATGACCGATGGGATAAAATGTACCAGATTTCACAAAGGGTGACACTAAACTGTATAACTGACACAGAGTTGATAAAATGTTGGCTATTTGGAGCAACCTTTCTGGGTCCACTCTGCTTGCTGGTGTTGTCAGTTGAAAGCATTTTCCTTTGCTTGTCACAGCCAAGCCTCATTTTAATTTCAGACACATAGCAATCAAGCCATTCGGACAGGTGAATTAATTGTAGTCACTGATTGCCCACTTAAGATGTTCTGACCTTGTAGCTGGATGGAGCTGAGCTTGTGTGGAGGGCCAGACCAGCCCCACACTGATCACCACTGTCCCTATGAGGTAGCATGATCCTCCATCAGTCAAGGAGAGTCTCCGTGTAACTGAAAATTGGATTTAAACATACCTTGTCTATTTTTTTTTTTTTTGCACAACATCATGCGATTGATGTGAATCAGCTGCCAAAAATGTATTACTTGCTTGTTTTCATTTTCTTGTGTGATGGAACTCCACCGACCCCATGACAAACAACTAATTCTATTGCCAGTACAGTTGACATCTTGTGATAAATGACAGTCGGAATGGAGGCTCAGCTAGGTCAAATAATTACTGAACACTCGGTGGTCATTAGGTGTTCTTCTCTCCACCTCCGCATCTTACAAATATTCAACACCAGGACATGGAGGAGAGGGCTTACAGGGCTTTTATCCTTCTTAATCTACTCTGTAAAACGTATCTAGACAATTCCGATACACAACTGTGCTGTAAAATGAAAAGTGCATTAGAATATAATTCATCGTCCCATACTCCCACTGTTGTCTTTCATGGAAATAAAGCCTCATTCAGCGGGTGCTTAATCACGCCGGTCCACGCAGGTCGCATCTTTACCGTCAAATTCTTGATAAATTGGGTGTGTTGCTGACTTCAAGGAAGCTACAGTTGTGGAAATATATTTTGAGGAGCTTCTCTGCTGTTCAATTAACTTGAAAACGAGGCTACAGTTTAAAGGGAGTGTGGACTGTCAGTTCTGAGCACGGCCACGTTCCATTGCATCCTCAACAGCACACGCAGGCAGCTCGCTGCTGCAGCGCTAGCGCTGTTGAAAGGATCCAAGCATCCGCAAAAACGTGCTGCGTTCAGGTCCTGCTTATTAACTCCTATAACACATTAGACTTGCAATAAATATTACAATGAATTCGTTTTCCGTTCAGCATAATTTAATTGCCCACTGAGACAATTCCACAAGGTTAAATAAATAATCGTTTAAATTACACGTGCATTTATTTCCCCCCCTATCTGTATCTAAAGTAACTTAATACATACAAGAAACTTAATACATCGTTGAATGAATTAGTTTGTTGATCTGAATTTGAAATTATATGCCGGTAAACAAATTCCAAACGCATTCGGATAACTGCCTTCCCTGATGTTGAACTAACCTTTCAGAAATGCATTCATGTCTCCAAATTATCCGTCTTCGTGGCAAAGGCACTGTTGATATGGGAAATCTTTTTCGATAAATTGTAACCATGGTCTACTACAATATGATTTAAGGTGTATAATGGCAGTGTTGCAAGGTAGAAATTTAAAACACGGTGGTTACTTTGCTATGAATCAAGGGTACAGATGAACATCAACAATATGTGTAATAGTTGAATAGTAAGGATTAGTAGTCAGTCTATTATTATTATCATTATTACTATTTTGCTGTCATAATTCCCCGTGTTCAACACTCCGACTGACCTCATCAATAGACTGCTGTAGTTGTAATATACAGATTGCAGGTGCAATAAAATCTAACATGCGGAGACAAGAAGGGAGTCATCTACTGGTGATCAATAAATAAAACTTCTCAATGTTTTAATAGGCCTATTTAAAATAAATTCCTAACTATTTATGTCAGGGAAAGGACAGAGGATCTGGACTCTGGTCCGGTGGCTGTGTGGTTTTACCGTGTTGTCTGAGGAATTTTTAAATACACACGCCTTCGCAATATAACTCAAAATTACATTTTTCAGTAATTAATTTTGATATCAAGCCACTGAGGCTCTCATACATTTCACCTGAAACTTCAAAAATGTGTAATCACAAAAACAGGAAAATGACGCGGCCTCTTCTCCTTTCCGGTTTTCAGAGAAAATTATTATCACATAGGAGTGTCACTCGAATACTATTATTGTTACTAATACAATTTAATAGCGTGGATAAATGTGGCTTCCTGTGAAATTTTCAATTCAATTGAACGACGAGAACGATGAGAACGGCCTATTGCTGTCCCATGTCTCTGTTACCACCTTTCACTACTGGCATGCCATGCGTAACTCACCTGCAGCTAGGCACACTGGAAGAAGTAATCTGAAGATCAATCCACACACAACCTCGGAGGCCATCGCTTAGGTTTCTTACAGTAAACAGACAAAAACGTTTCAAACGACGATGTGAGCTATCTCCTTCAACAATTTCAAACTCCGCTCACTTCAAGTCCAGCCTTTTTCCGAATTCCACATGAGAGGGCATGTTCCGGCTTCTTTCGCCACACATCCCGGGTTCACGACTGCACATCAATCCAGAAAAATGTTCTTCACGACCCATGAACTGCCACTCCTCAGTTTTCGCATGGATTAAGACAACCCATACCGTTACATTAAATTAAAAAAAAAACCTCCTTCCTCTTCAGCTCTGAAAGGCTGGCATTCGGCGCCTGTTTATTTACTTTGCGCGCTGCAAGTGTGAGTCATGCTCTTGGGTCTCGTACAAACCGCAGTTTCCAACTTCCGACACTTAGCTGGAGAAAGCGAAAATCAAGGAACGCAGCGAGCAACTTTTTCCCGGTCACAACTGTCGACCGTAATCCTGAACTCAGTCCCGCAGTGAGGGGGACGCCGTTGACAGCGAAGTCGGCGTAACAATAAGATCACAAATATTTATTCTGGTGCAAACTGCAACTCCCCCGCACATACACACTTCTTTGCTTTCATACGGCTGTGTGTTTATATCTGAGATCAAGCTACATCTGAACTGACTTTAATGCTTCCTCATTGTATGAAGTCTTCGCAGGAGCACGCCGTTACTGACAAATGACACAGCCGATCAGAAAGTCCAGTAGATGCGGATACTTGCGATCATATGAGAAGTGGTAGGTGGAAGTCCATAACCGTAACAGTTTGCTCCTCCTTTGAGCGTGCTGCGGGCGTTACAGTCTCATTCCACACTCTGCTCGGTCTCACAAATCGTAACCATAGAAGAAGCAAGTACGGAGTCAATCTTTGGCGATAACAGGGCAGGTGCGTGACAACGGAAAAAAACCGTATTAGAGTCGAAAAACAAGCTAGCCACAGGTTTCTTGTTTGTTGATATCTGCCGTGGCATATTTACACTGCTACAGCAGCTCCGGTATTTATGCAATCAATGGTAGGTTATTTTTTCCGGCAACTAAGGAGCTTCAGATCATTGAAAAGATAAAGAGGGAATATGGAAGAAAAGAAAGGAAGTCGATTCAATCAATAAATACACAACAAGAAGATTTTTATAAGATTTAATTTGCAGTAACAATTAAAACACTAAAGTGTGATGAAACTTTTTAAGACAAGGGAGGTACCTAAAATTGTTCCTTGGAGGCTAGTAAAAATACTATTATAATACAATAACCTAAATTTAAACAAAAAACATTTGTCCGGGTTAAAAATGCGCTGGGTTATTTGTAGTGGTACTGCTACTGCCGTTCATATAGTCTATAATTCATTCATTACAACGATTAGCAAGCTAAACGAAATACATGTGACAGCTTGGCTCCCTGCAGTACGTTTTGCCAAACATAACAGATTGTGCTGGGCCCTTACGGCTGTTCGAATGAGGAATTATACAACAGCGACATCTGCCGATTTTGGGGTCGTTTATTGCAACTGTGATCGGACTGCAAATGTGGCTTATACATGTATTATTAGGGGCCAAGCACCAAAGGTGCTAGGCACCTATTGTAATTGTTAGAATTTTTCACTATTATTATTATTATTATTATACTTTCCACAATGGGAGTCTATGGCAGCCCATAGAACCCCTTGGCAGATTTTTGTGAAATTTGGTGCATTGATAGAGGACAGTCCAAAGTATCCAGGCATCAAATTTGGGGTCAATCCATCCAACTCTGTAGCGCCACCAACAGACCAAACTCCAAGGTACATTTTGCTTATAACCTTAGAACCGTTTGTCTACGGTTGTGATCTTTTGATCTTTTTTTCTCCTGAGTCCTTGGGTTATCCTGATTCGAATGCACCCATTGGCGTTAAAGTCCGCCATATTGGATTTTCCACCATTTTGAATTTTTCAAAAAACCTACTTTTGCGAACTAGTCCTAGACCGTTGATCCTATCACCACCCAATTTGGTACGTGTCATCCACAGAGGGGTCTGACCAAAAGTTATTCAAAGAATTTTGCAAGGGCAAATGATGTGGCCACTGTCATCCAATGAAATTCCGTGGCGAAGACACCAAAATAGTAAGTGAGCCATATGTCAGCAATGCTTGGTTGGAGTCACGCCAAAATTGGTATACTTTATTGCCAGTGGGAATATTAGGTACCCACCAAGTTTCATGAAATTTGGCCACATGGGGGCGCTATACCATAAAAACAGAGAGAAAAAAATCAAATGCCAATCACTTTGGAACCAAAGCAGATGTTTCAACCAAATTTCTTGTGCATCTTCACAGTAAAGGGCCCTAGCTGGGAATGCATGAAACCTGTGTGTTGGCCATTTTGTTTTTCCGCCATCTTGGTATCATAGTTTTTTCAATGGTTTTCTATGGCAGGCCATAGAAGCCCTAGGTGGATGTTGGTGGAATCTGGCACCCTCATAGAGCACAGTCCAAGGTATCCAGATACCAAATTTGGAGTCAATCCATTCATCTCTGTAACGCCACCAGCAGGCCAAATTTCAGAGTACATTTTTGCTTATAACTTTTAAATCATTGGTCCTAGAGTTGTGATCCTTATTTCCCCTGAATCCTTGGGTCACGATGAATTGAGTAGACTCATCCACTGTATTGGATTTTTTTGAAAAAACCTACTTTTGCGAGCTAGTCCTAGACCGTGAATCCTATCACCACCAAATTTGGCTGGTGAATCCTATCACCACCAAATAGTTGCCAGGTTGAATAATGTGGCTGGAGTGTACCCACAAATTCGCCCATTAAGGCGCCATAAAGGACGAGTGGCCATATCTCTGAAATGCTTTTGTTCATTGGCATAAAAGTCGGTACACACGCTTACCATGAGGCCTGGGTAGCACACACCAAATTGAGTGAAATTTGGCCACTTTGGGGTGCTATACTGAAAAACAGGTTTAAACACCCATGTGTCTATGTACTTAGATTTTAATTACATTTTGTTCCAATGGACATCACAAGGCACAGACCACACAAAGAAAAGCAGATATTACCACCATTTTTTTGTAGAACATTACATCGTTACATATGAGGTCCTAACTGGGAAATGAACACATAGTTCAACGTCCAGCTGGAATGGCTGCTAAGATACAATCAGTTTTTAGCACTTAAACTGAGCACATCTCCTGAACCTTTTGACCTACTGCCACAACTAATATACTAAATAGTGTTGAAGAAACACTTGGATTTTCCATATTGGCCTGAATGTAAGACAGGGTTTTTTCTGCTTCAGAAATTACATCTGAAAAGGGGGGTTGTCTTACATGGGAGGACTAGACTTTTAAATATCATTATACATTGACAACAGCAGATGGCGCCATTCATCTGAGATTGTTCAGTGGTATTAGAAATCCCCATTTATTTAATTAACTTATTCATTTGAAAATGTGATTACATTTTATTTTTATTTAAATGTGGCAATTTCATCTAAAATACATCACCTTGTTTTATTCAGTGTGTTTTATTAACTTGATATCAAATGAAATGATTTCTTTCAAAAGTAAGATTTGATCTTCAAAAAGTCTGTTATCAAAAACAGGTGTCGAAAAATGAGGGTCCTTTTCTAATCAGGGACGTCATTACATTCAGCTAATATGGTATGCTCTCTGCCATATTCCCACCATTATGGATTTTTTCAATTACCCAAAAATTGCACGCCTCCAACAGCACTGGCACTTCTTATTGCGACGTCCCAAGAAGGCACACTGTATTTTATGGCACTGCTTATGTTTAAGCTTGACATATATGTGGTGGGGGGCAGTACAGTGGTACAAATGGGTAGCACTACTGCTTAACAATATGGAGGTTTCAAGTTTGGGGTGCATCTGCTTTCAGTTTGTACCTTGTCCCTGTGTTCATGTGGCTTTCCTCTGGGTATTCTGCTTTTCTACCACAGTCCAAACACATTCAGGTAATGTCATTTGGACATGTTATATTGCCCATAGGTGTGAGTGTAAGAGTGGGTGTCAATGTGTCTGTTCACCCTGTGATGGACTGGTGTCTTGTTCAGCAGTTGTTCTGAAAGTCTACTTTTTGGCCCTGTGGTGCTTGGCCCCTTCATTCCTGCTTGCAGCTATATTTATTATCATTATTATTATTAAGAAGAAGAAGAAGAGGGGGCTGAAGGAAAGACCATTTCAATGAGAGCTTGTTGAACATTTGTTACTAATGTGTAGATCAGTAGAGAGATTGAATATTCAGTAGCATATGCCTAAAGATCCTTGATATGTTTTCACATTTTCTTGAATTGTCTTGAGCACACTATAATTATGATAAATTATTCAATCTGCATGACAATAAAACATGGTTTTACATCATAAACCCTTTTAAACAGCTTCCCTCTTTCACAGACAAAGCATCATAAGTACCATCGTACACTCATGCTTCTGTGAGTGATCGTGAACTGTAATGCTATGCTCACCAGGCCAACCATTCCACCATTTTATAGAGAGTAATTTGCAGAGAAATAGTGAAATACAACACAATTTAATGGAAATCAAAAAATGACCTGAATTGCCTTAGAATAGGTAAAAAGATTTATTGGTGATAAGACAAGAATAAGCTCAATGTATATGGTGCCTCTCTGAACATTTTGAAAGGATTGCTTTCCACTGATTAAGAAGGGGAAGGATACTTTGTTTTGGAACAGGCTATAATGTATGTTTTGGGCCTTGATGGTCAGAGCCCATGAGTAGATGCTGTTAACATTTAAGCACCAGACAAAAAATACCAGCTAGGATTTAACTTCAACACAATCACAACTGGTACTATCCTTGCTGGCTAAATTTAATATCAAACCAACACAAATTTCATAATAACAAATACTTTTAAGAATTTACTGCTTAGTACTGGTATATACTTTTGAAGAAATGTGTGGTGATTTTTTAAAATTTATTTTAAAAATCAGTTGATAAACTATAAATCTGTGAGAAAGGTATAACAATGTGAAAAAATGCTATTTAAAATCCATATTGTGTTCCCTTTCGAAACATAAATAATGAAAGTATTGTGAGAAGTTTTCATAGTTTAAAATAAAACAGCAGAAAACATCGTTAACAGAGAATTCCAAATTCTACTTTGATAATATTCTGATTGCCATTCCTTTTACTAGTATTATATTTTTAATTGTGCACGCTTTTTTCACTTGTGCAATAAATTACATACAAGTAGTAAAAGTTGCATAAGGTCATTTCACTGTTGTTTCTTTCCTGCATAATGTGCTTTGAAAATCAAGTCATTGTTGACTCTCTGACAGCACGTGTAATTGCTTTTCTGAAACTACGTTGCACAATGTATATTGAGCCAAGTAATACTTTATGGATATTGAGTAATTTTATTCCCAGTTGAAGTAAGTCCTATTAACTGTTTATGGCAACAACATATTATTGCTTTGTTTTATGACTAGATACATAAGCAAGAGAGAGCCCTGACTAAACACTTTATCATCTGCAGCCTCTTCCTGAGAGAAGTTTGGTACATACATACGGCCCTGTTAGTAACATCAAGGGCAATTACCACAATATTAGAGTAAAATGGACAAATAACATTATAGGATAGTCTCCTGAGTGTTTAAGCATTGATCACATGTGGTCAACCCTAAAGTGTTTATGACATCAATTGGGAGTGCAGCTCCCTTGTTATCCTGTCCTTCAGCCAGAAGAGAGCTGAAGAGTGAATGTTTTTGTCAGCCGTGTGGCTTGCCTGTACACGTATCTTTGCCTGTCTGTGCATACGTGTTGTTTTAGCAGGGATTAAAGAACCTCCAGTGTATCCTTTATTACCTGAGTGATTACGATACCAATGCAATAAGGATAACTTAATCTCACAGAATTTCAGATCTTAAAAGGCCAGATCACATTCACCTGTCTATTTAAAACATACTTGTCAGTGGAATCTTTACTGTGAGATCTTTTTAGTCTGTTTTTGGATTCCACAAAAACCCACCTCCTTGTTATCTGTCCAGCTCTCTGATCAGACGGACTGATGCAGTAGGTATTCACACTCTGCATACAAAGTCATTATTCATTATAATTTAATTGTCAGGTGCTCTTATCCAGAGTGACTTTTAGGACCAACATGATGTGATACATTAATGACATTTTACAGAAACAACAAGAGCAATGGCACGTTAGGTACTGAACAACCAGCATTACAGTAAATAGACACCACACTTAGAAAGTGCTGAAACCATACACCAGTAAATCATAGTGGCTACCAATTATCCTTACCATCAACTGTCTTACATCATACTAAAATGAATGTAGAGTCCAACATTTCCTCCCCTATGTTTTGGTTAAGTTATAGTGTTTTTATCCATGTCGCAATCTCCCCTCAAATCATTAAACTCAACACACTTTTCAAGGCAACTTCAGATCACGTTTGTTTTTGAGATTCAGATTTGAAACTTAATTTCATTTCTGTTATCATGTTGGAATGGGAGCCCCACCCATCCCAAAAATGTTGACTCAGTGAGCAATGTTTTAACTTGTTAATTGCATTTTAAATGGTTTAATGTTTGTTTATGCTTAAGTATCCTCTGAATTTCCATTTGCCATCTTCCCAAATAACAGAGTCCATCATCTTCATGTAAAGCAGGACAATTGTGATTGTGGACATGATTGTATATCTATCTGGTTGCTAGCCATTGGGTAAGAAATGAAATTATGAAATGAAGTTGCATAAGGAGAAATTATGAAATTTCTCCTTATGCAACTTTATGTGCAGCTGCCATCATTACACCACTTAAGTCACCGAAATGGACGTGGGGGTTTAAAACAAAACTTTTCTTTCTTTAAAATTCATCATTATCAAGACATGGACAAAGCACACAGCAGTTAGATGGAAGAGATGCCTGAGGGGAAGGGCCACATTCATAGGAGGCAAACTCTGTGAACCTGCAACTAGAAAATGAGATGCTATTATAGCAGGTTGACTGGCATCTCACTAATCAATACAGAGCAAAATGGTAGGCATTGATTCCTTTTTTTGCTTGGTCTCTTAAGCTCCAAATGTTTAGATTGATGGATATCTTTAGGAGCCATTTGCCTTTTATCAATTATTTATCAATTGCTTAGTCGGGAGTTGGGGTGGGGGAAGGGCTAAAAAAGTTCTTGAAACGGATGGAAAATGTAGTTTAATTTTCCCCGGTTGAATGAGTGATTCATAGACTTCCACATGCCCACAGATGTGCTGGAGATCCCAATGTGAGCATCAGCCACCTCTCTGTTACCCTGTAATTTTAGTTCGTAGCATTTGTAGCCAAATTATTTTGCTGGAGTTTGGATTGTTGTCTCACATTTCAGAGGGGCCATGTTACCAGCGTCATTCTGTCACCTGTGATCCAAGAGTCGGCCTGCTATGTCCACCAACGTCAGTCCCCTGGTCTCCCATTAGGAGAGTAACTGATACTTGACTCTTGTAGACTACTGCTGCTATCCTAATAAACATAAATATTGCGAGAGTTACAGCTTTGTCCCATGTGTCAAATCAGATGTTTCAGACTGTGTGTCTGTATGCGGTTTCTCTGGTGTGTAATACACTCTGTGGAGGTCCATAACAGAGGAGACAGTATTGAATTTACTAATATTAGCAATGAGTACATCCTTTTTTCTGTAAAAGTAAGGATTTGCCCTAACCTCAAGTATGTAACCAGCAAAAAAGGGCAATAAACATGATCATTAGTACCAATATGGTCAAATGTACAAGAGTTTGTGGTTTGGTTGCTTGAGTAAAGCTTGTTATTAAAATGAATGACAAAATCTTGTGTGTGCTGACAAAAAAAGTTAAGCATTGTAGTTGTCTCTGAAAAATCAATAAAAACAGATCAACCTCATTTCATAATCAACTCTCCACAAAGATGAAAAATTACAATGAAGGAAAGCTCCAATCATGAAAATGCATTAAGGCATAAAGTGTTTTATGTGCTATACAGTATGTATTATCGATTATGTGTAATTGACCGTTGATCTTAACTTGGAATGTTTGATGCAAACTATTAGAGGGGCCACTGTCATTCTCTGGATCTTCAAATGAGTATTACTGATGGCTACTCTGCACAAAGCTGCAAAGCGCTTCCGGATGTTTAAGAGCCTTCCTTATGTTTCATTAATCTGAGTGTTTCCGTCATTTAGGATATCCAACAGACATCAGTCCACCACGGCGTTTAAGGTAAAGACGGATAAAGTGGCAGTAATCTGACACCCCTGTGAATAATATTTGATATCCTCTGCCCTTCCTCCACTCAGTCTCCTCCGGACCACATGAGCAAGATAGCTGCAAAAGAGCTGAGCTCATGAAAATTAAGTACATTTTTATCCTAGTCACTCATATTCAGTATGAGTATACTTATATACAATAAAAATAAAATTCATTACATTTAATATTCTAAATACACAATATTTTTGACAATATGTCTGTGGTCTGCTATGGTATGAAAATACATGAAATGCATTATATATCTAATATACTTTCATATTTGCAGGTTATGCTTATTTTATTTTATTCTGTATTGATTAACAAATATTCATTTTATGATATTATATTTTAATAATTATCTAAGTGTTCTGAAGCATGCAGGTTAGATTGGACTTAAATGATCAACATATATGTATGTGTGTGTGTGTGTGTGTGTGTGTGTGTGTGTTAAATATGTGCAAGGCCTTCATTGTTTTATTTTACTGCACTGCAAGAAAAGATAACTGCCAGTTTTTGTCAACAGCTAATGTATTTTGAGGTAAAGTGCCATGGATCTAAAAATAACAATTTGGGAAGGCTGGCCAACATGCAACTATCACAATTACTACAAAGCTTTTAGAGCAAAATGCGTATTGGAAACAAACTTGTTACCAGCAAGTATAATCTTATGAATCATTGAACATCCTAATCTTGCCAAAATAATGAATTATTTACAGGAATGCAGCAAGCTGCATGTATATGAATTATAGGTTTTAAAACAGGGACTAAATAGGGGCCAGGACCTGTACTGTCATTTGGAGTAACTCCATTTTAGAAGACTGCAGTTTTATGATTTCCATTACTGAAGGCAGAGGAGAGTGGCGGCAAACACTACGTTCAAACATGTCCATGTGTGTAATCAGAGACTGGTTGACATGAATGGGTTTTAAGTGTGGCCAACACAAACAAACAAGGAGAAGTGCTTTTGATTCAATGGATGATGCAGGTGTAAATGGGATTATCTGGGCAGACTGCTTCAGGTATTGATTGGTTGTGAAATCCACACCGGAGCTTTCAGTATTGATATGGACACACTTCGGTCAGAGCTCCTGTCTGAGTAAATGTGTGTTTTCAGTAATTCCTTCATTCTGGATCACTGTTTCCTGTCTGATTCCTGTGAGCACAATGACAGCTGGCAATTATTACTGTAATGAGTTAATTACATTTCATTATTTTTTACAAGCAATAAGTGAGTAAGGGAAAAAACGTGAAAGAGAGCAGGCATCACTGCAAAAAGAAATAGCAAACAATGTTTTTAGCTGGTCGTGAATAAGTTTTGAAAAATACGGATGACAAAGCCCATTATCAAATATAAAAAACAATCAAGCAACAATCTTAAATTTATGTGCATTTTCAATTACTGGTAAGAAAAAAATCACAACCATTAACTTGATGCATGGTGTCTTATGAAAGCAACAATAACTATAAAACATTTCGCCTTAAAGGTGAAACAATCATGTTTTCAAATAGATTTCTTTCCCTCAACATCCTCTTTGAAGCCTGAAATCTATTTTATGCTTAAATTGATTTCAATGTAATGTCTGTGTTATGACAACAAGAAAATGTTCTTCAAGTAGTAGTAACTTAGTAATATTCAAATTCCAGAAATGGATAAAGTATAAACATTTTATCATAAAGACTTACGTATTCAAGCTGCTGTGGCCTGGTTTTACTGGTTAGGAAATACAGTAGGTAAGTTCATCGTGGTAGTTTGGAACAGTGGCCCGGTAACTAGTCTTAATATGGTTGCCGTGGAACACTGCTGTTGTTCCTTTGAGCAAACCATATTGTTTCAGTAATATCCAGTAGTGTAAACAGACACTATCAGAACAATGTAAACAGATGACATTAGTTAGAGAAAGCGGTTTGCCTTGGTTGGGATGAGTTTTTTCTATCTCACTGGGCTGTCACTCACAGAAAATGCATAGTTATAACTCAGTTTGTTACGAAAGTGCGCTGGTCTCTGCACTGGGGAGCGTGGGATGGTCACATGATTTCATGTGAAACACATGGTTTTCCTGGCATCACCTGCTGTCATGTAGTATCTCCTCCTGGAACATTGAGGATGTTTTTGTCCACCGTGGGACTGCATTGGCCAGTAAAGCCATGCATTACTGGAGGCCGTTGTGTGTGCGGTGAGTACTTCCTTTCACTGGGTAGTCTTGGGGGATAAAACTTTTAAACACTGCAATGACAGCACCCAAGGAACCTGGAGCCAGCACCATTTTACCCCTGTGACCCCCCCCCCCCCCCCCCAAAAAAAAAAAAAAACATCCAATTTACAGTCCTAGAAGGGACTTTTTTCTGGGGCGGGGGGGATCGTATAACTAGGGATTTTCGTGGAGCTGGTATGAGCGGAAAATGTGGCTAGCAGGCTGTGAAGTAGCTAACGCTTTGTTTGCAATATGACAATGTCAAGTTAGCTAGCTGACTAATTTGCACAATGCAATGTGATTATATTTATTATGTGCGTATATTTGCGTTTGTAACACATGAACGGTAAGTTTCAAATTTCAAATTTGTCCGGTAAATATATATATTATACACATACAGTGGCATGCAAAAATTTGAGCACCCCTGGTCAAAATTTAGTCAGAAAATTCTATTTGACTAGAGGATGTGAAAAAAGGAAGGGAGCAGCATGCAAAAGTTTGGGCACCCCAAGAGATCTGAGCTCTCAGATAACTTGTACCAAGGTCTCAGACCTTAATTAGCTTGTTAGGGCTATGGCTTGTTCACAATCATCATTAGGAAAAGCCAGCTGTTGCAAATTCCAAAGCTTTATAAACACTCTGACTCCTCAAACCTTGTCCCAACAATCAGCAGCCATGGGCTCCTCTAAGCAGCTGCCTAGCACTCTGAAAATCAAAACAATTGATGCCCACAAAGCAGGAGGAACAGGCGTGGGGAACATCTCACTGGTAGAGGGAAGAATGGATTCAATTAAATACCAGCAAATTCTGGAAGAAAACATCACATCGTCTGTAAAAAAGGCTTGAGGATGGCATGCAAGACAAACCAAGAATCTCACAGAACTAGAAGCCTTTTGCAAGGAAGAATGGGTGAAAATCCCCCAAACAAGAACTGAAAGACTCTTAGCTGGCTACAAAAGGCATTTAAAAGGTGTGATACTTGCCATAGGGGGTGTTACTAAGTACTGACCATGCAGGGTGCCCAAACTTTTGCTGTGGGCCCTTTTCCTTTTTTGTTATTTTGAAACTGTAAAAGATGGAAACAAGAAAGTAATCTTGCTTAAAATATTAAAGAAATGTGTCATCTTTAACTTTATGCCTTTTGGAAATCAGGTCTTTTTTTACTTGCTTAGCTATTCACAGTAACAGAAATTTTGACAAGGGGTGCCCAGACTTTTGCATGCCACTGTATATGTGTGTGTGTGTGTGTGTGTGTGTGTGTAGTAAATAAATGGTAAATAAATGAGACTTTCACTCCTATAGCCATGTTATTTTCTGCATGAATGATATGGAAAAACACAATTTGTATAATGCTATGCCATGGGCCCAACTCGAGAGAATTACCAGCATGATAAAAACGAGTGTTAAAAAATAAAATGAAGCTCATGTTAATACAAATGGAACTTATTTACTGTTTTTGACTGTTTTCACCCTGGGAAACATTTGTCTTGTAAATATTCACCCTAGAGGCCCCGAGTGATGACATCCTCCATATGTAATGGGACCCTAGAGCCGTGGTGCTGGTGCCATTCCCCATGCCAACAACAGAAACTGATTCAGGGAGGTACTCATGTTCCAAAGCTGAGCTTTTCGCAGTGATGGAAGACCAGCAGTTCAGGGCAGTGCCATTTCTGCAGTGCCCGTAAAAGGTGGGCCTCTTTCCATACCATACTTCCAGTTCCTTTGTCTACACTAATGCACGTCCAATTAAGTTTTCATTTGCATTAACAAACTGAACTGCGTGCTTCCTTCAGCAAAAATCCCCACCTTAATAGGTGTAGAGTTTCATGGAAACCCTTGCCTCAATCACCATGTGCTGGATGTGAAAACAACACAAATCACTTCAATTGAATTAGCAGATACCTGGATGTAAACTTCTTTAGCTTGTCAAGAGATGATGCGTTTAGAGCCATACTCAGGGAGCGTGTTATGCATTATGTATTTAATGTGATCAAATTATCCAGTTCAGCGTACAGTACTACAATGCTGAGCGTGCAGAACGTGGATCAGATGAAGGCATTCTCTCAGTGTCTAATGTAATGGAGCAAGACTGCCTGTGAAAATACTTATAACACTAAGCTATTGCATGCGTGTGTGTGTGTGTGTGTGTATGTGTGTATGTGTGTGTGTGTGTGTGTGCGCGCACACACATGAGTATATGTGTGTGATTATGCATGTGCATACAAAAGCACGTGAGTGTGTACTTGCGTGCATGTGTGTATACTGGAACCAATTTAAGAATACTATAGTCAATGCTACAGCAGCAGTGCCTAATCTTGGATTCAGACCTGCAACCTACTGGTAACACTTATCTTTTCACTATCTCTGACTATTCTGCCAAAACTTTCCATTATAGCAAAAGTTCACATATTACACAGGAGACCATTCATGGAAAAATTGCAATACACCCATTGGAGAGCTATGCCAATGCTAATACAGTCATACAAACATATCGGGATAGAGAGCCACACCTTCCATACAAGAGGAGTGTTCAGCACCCATGTAGTTTCATTCTAGCTGATATAGATTTTCAGGACATCTCTTTACCGCTGCTAATTGTTGAGAATGGAAGCTCTTTGAGGAAGACCAGATCAAAGAGACTAATTGACAGGGTTGAACAGAACTTTGAGCGCTACTGGTGCCTGCATTTAATGTTAAATATTTTATGATGTGACAAAAGAATCACAAAAGTAGTCCCAGGACAACACACTGAACATTGAAAGCAAAAATAAAAAAGCAAGGTCATCTTGTCCCTCAAACAAACAAGTGCTTAAGAAACACCATGCCAGTAGAAGTACTTGGGTTCAGGTCGGGAGACACATTCCCCCATGAATTGAAAGTACAGTAAAATACTCCCTCCCACAAGCTCCCCTGACATAGTGTTCACTGTCCAAAAAGGCACATTTTAGTTCATGAAAACCAGACTTCCCGCAAACAACAGGACCTGACATTTAGACTTATTCATCTTTTTCTTTTTCCTGTTATTGTTAATAATTAATAATAAGATGATGATGACTATCACTGCTAACACTACTACTCACAACAGCAACAACAGAATTCTTATACATCTGGAGCAATTTTTTTTTTTTTTTATGGGTGAAAGTTTTTTTGTTTTTGTGAGACAGTAATGAAAGCCTTTGCGCAAACTGTGCCAAAATATGGCAGATGCTAATCAGATTTTAATCAGTGCCCTGACAGATACACCCTTACTGCAATGTAATCAGAAGCTTTTAAAAGAGTTACATCTTAAATGAGGGCCTTTATTAAAACTAAAATTACTAATTACAGATTGAGCAATCGATTTGTGACTGCTGGTCTTTCTGCTTTCACACGAAGACTTATGACTTCAAGTGAAACAGAGAAGATTACCATTTAGGGTAGTGCTGTTCAAGGTGCTCTAGTTTTTGGAATCCACAGAAATTATAGGAAGCCCTGATAAACCAGTTAATAACTCAGTACATTCCAAATGTTTATGTATGTATTCATTTATTTCTTTTTAGAAACAAAATGCTCAGACACATTTACCCTCAATTTTGTACGTTCATCAGGTGCTGTGGAGGTAATCTCCCTTTCTTAATCATTTGATTGTTTCATATCTTTTCCATGGGAAATGCAGTGGGGGCTCCCTCATGATCCACAAATCTTATCATAAATGCCACTGGCTTAGCCTATCTGAGTGAATGCTGTCATTCTCTTTTTTGATTGGCTGCAGGGATACACAGGAGATCTAGTATTTTTCATACTTTCATACTAGACATTTCATTTTTTTTTCTTCTTCAATCTGGGGTTTGCTCCCAGCTAAGGTAAGAAGAAGGACTTGATAGTTGTCATGGTGTACTACGAATGAATGGGATTAGCTGTAATAAAGGGCCTCATCCTGCCTCATTATCTGTCCTTGCTGTGCAGTCATAAAGAAAGAGAGTTAGAAGCAGAAAGAGTTATTAACCGGAGGGTCACCCCAGCTATCTGGCTTCACTGAAACGTTGTGTGAAATCTCTTGCTCGTTTTTCTTTTTTGTGTGTTTACTAAAAAGCTCCTTGTTAGCTTGGTATCTTATCTTATATAAATTGGCTACAACTGATGCCTTTTCAACAAAGTGTGTTATGGTTAGGTTGAATCTAGACTTTTAATGAAACAGGAAAACACATTATTTTATATGTAGATCGCTGTCCAAGATTTATTACATTGTATGTGTTCTTGTAATGAGATGAAACCATAAAACGAAAGCCACTGAAGTAGAAAAAAATCAGGGAAAAAACTGTTGCATTGGTATAACCAAGCGCAACATAGTCACATTACTGCATTCCAGCAGTGCCCCCTATAGGCATGAAAATTAATTACACTGTGTGTGCATTTTTTTATAATTTCGTTATCGGTACCACCCCGATTAGTTAAATTGCATTGCAGATTGTTTTTATGCTTTACCAAACTGTGAAATGAATTTTAAGTAATCGTACACATACGTCCAGCAACAAATTTGGGCGTCACAGTTCTATATCATACGCGTTCGTTCAATTACTCATTTATATAGCTGGATTTATACGAGAGCACTTGAGATAAAGTGCCCTGTTCAAGAGTACAACAACACTATTGATTTGAACCCAAAACTTGTGCCTCCAAAGTCCTACATTAAAGCCATTACTCTCTATACTGACCTTGCCAGGTTTTTATTATTATTATTATTATTATTATTATTATTTAGTACTCTTTAGTGTCAAATGATCTCGCAAGTAAGGATGTCTATATTTTGTTAACCAACACAAACTTAAATAACAGGTGAGCTGATGGAATAAGCACATACAGCGCCATTGGTCCCCAGAGTTTACTTCAGAGACAACCAAGGTCCTTCTGGTTGACATCGTGGGCTCGTTACTCCGCAAACCAGTAACTCTGCCTCCGGCTTGCGCTTATCGATCCCTCTGTTGTTCAGAGGATGGGACTGTGCTTGAGTAGCCCATCCACTCAATCATAAAAAGTGAAAGGGGAAGCGGCCATAATGACATATCCACGTAAGGATGAATAATGTATATGACAAATCCGCTATTCTATAACGGGGACCATCTGTCTCCCTGCAGTAAACACTATCAAGACATACTTTTATGATTAAGGGTCTCCTGCTAATGTAGTCGATGACTCATTAATATTTGAAGAAGAAACGTAATCAAAAAGGCAACTGTTGTTTTTCTTCCGTTAGTCTGGCGTTTGAAATAGGTTTATTCACCTGTTCCACGTGGGTTAGGATCAAAACTACTTGAAAAGTAATGGGAAGTAACTAACTTTGAAAAGCATCTGAAAGTCAACATGTACTCCCATGTTATTTCTGTGTGTTGCTGTATAACAAGCCAGGTTAAAAGGCAAAGAAAAATGTATTTGATTGGGTGCACGACATTGCTGACGGTCAATAATTATGACAGCAACTGTATTTTTGAAAGGAAACGATGCAAGAAGCAAATAATCTACAGATATATTTGAAAATTTCTAAATTACTATTATTATTTGAGACATGTCACCCTGACTTCAGCTTCATGCTTGAAAAAACAACAAATAATTAAATCAAAATGATTTCAATGGGTCCAATAAACGTGCAGTAATCACAATAAATAAATGGTGGCATCATCATAAATTCAATAGTAATATATATATATATATTGAAAACACTGGCATATTTAGTGAGCTCACTGGTCAAAACTCAACAGCGTTGGTCGACCGTTGTCATCATTGTGCATGCGCCTTGACCACAAGCATCTGTGCTTGCATTGCGCATGCGTCCTGACCACGAGCGTATGTGTTTGTATCACATGACTACCACGATGGCGTCTGTTAAAATTGTTTTCTTCTCAGCGTTTGTATTGGACTTTGTCGTAGGCGATTTTAATAAAGTCACCAGTCCCTGTTACAAACCTATGAAGGATGAAAGACCCGCGTTTGTTAAGTATGCGCTGTCAGTCCTTTAAAATAAATCTAAACGTGTATGCTACAGTGGAATGAGGCTAAGCGTTTTTACAGACTGATTGCAAGCTTGCTAGCTAATCTTGTCGCCTAACGATAATTCCACGCCAGCAAGAGTAGACTGTTTTTAAAATGTTGTAACAATTGTAACAATATGCAGCCTCGCGATTAGCAAGCTATTATGCGTATCGTGAAGGAACTCTGTTTCCGCCCGTTGAGATGTAGCTAGCTAACATTAATAACTCACTGTTGAAATCTTTGGATGCCACCTCGTGATCAACCGAAAGCCGACTTGGGTGGCACGCAGCCAATAACAACACAATGAAAACGAGCCGCGTTTTTCTTCGAACGAGTCTCAGTTTTCAGACAAGAAACCAAAAGTGACATTTGCTGTATGGAGGGTGGGGTTTCCTCTTCTTATGAATTGTCTTGTCCGCGTTTTAATTTAAGGACCTACTACAGACCGCATGAATACCTGAACGTCTCTGAGCTGCCGTCCGCGTGGGACTGGCGGAACGTGGATGGCCGAAACTACGTCAGCGCCACGCGCAACCAGCACATCCCGCAATACTGCGGCTCGTGTTGGGCCATGGGGGCCACCAGTGCTCTAGCAGGTGCAAGAGAGTTCTCTCTGAAGCAGGTCATGGTGCTCTTCACTGTGCGCACAATGCTCACTGGCCACTTATTAATTAATCACTAATGAAACTGGTAATTTCAGCAGTTAGAGGAGAGTGTACATTACATGCAAAATGTCATACTACCATGTCCAATTAAAACACCACCTGTGTCATGAAGAAATTAATGTAACAGATGACAATGAGATACTTTGGAGGGAAATTCGATTGGGTGCTTTCTTTTTTCTTTTTTAAGACCGCATCAACATCAAGAGAAAAGGCGCATGGCCGTCAGCGTACCTGTCTGTTCAGAATGTGATTGACTGTGGAAAGGCTGGGTCTTGCTTCGGAGGAGACCATTTGATGGTGTATGCCTATGCACACAGATTTGGCATTCCCGATGAAACGTGCAACAACTATCAGGCTAGAAACCAAGGTATTCCATCTTCTCTCAGATCAAGTTGTTTCAGTGCATGATTTTCTTTTCTGGTTAGCTGTACCCTACACTGCTATTTACAAATAACTGGTAACTGTACAGAGGAAGGCTACTGTGTCCCTATCAATTACATTCTGTGTGCTCCACTGACATTGCTGTCAAGATAGCAGTGTTCAGTGTTTACAGCATTAACTACATGGCTGCATATATTTAAAGTGTATTCTGCCTGTTTGGCAGACTAAGCTCTCAGGTGAATTCAAAGGTTAAGTTCTTCTGTTGCTAATCCAACCATATAATAGTATGACAGAAATTATATCTATACACTGTCAGGTATCAGCATGTTGAACACACTCTCAGCATTTTTGGGGTTACAGATAAAGCCACAATGTTTGGTTGCTTTATGCTTTTAGATGGTTTTTTGCGTGTTTCAACCATGTGAGCTGCTAATTCCACAGATGTTCCACCAGTCTGTCCATGTTATGTGTGAATACAGCTTGCAAGCCCTTCAATCAGTGTGGGACCTGCTCATTCTTTGGGTCCTGCAGTGTGGTAAAGAATTACACCCTGTGGAGAGTGGGAGACTATGGAGAGGTGTCAGGGCTTGAGAAAATGAAGGCAGAGATTTACGCCAATGGGCCCATAAGGTGAGGATCGCACCACTTCGGACCAACAGGATAATTCGATTTATTGTTACCTACCACTTTTTGATAAGTCGTATCTGTTTTTGAAGAATAAAATTCTGGTATCCCGGTTGATTACCACTTTGTTAAAATGTTAGGCCTCTTAGCAAGGTTGTAATGTACTGCTGTAAAGCTTATCCTGTCTGATGGGTGTAACCACTGCAATACAATCTGAAGCCTCCTCAGTTGCACATCAGCAGTTTACAGCTCAAAATTGCTATGTTTAGTGATCCAGTCCTTCTGTTATTTGTCTGTTATTTGTGTGATGTTACTTCATAAGGACCAATCTCAACAGAGCTGAGTCTACAGAACTAGGTTATTGTTTGGATTATGTACGCATACAGAAGAGAAATATGCACATTTCAGACATGTTCTTTTGTTTATTAATTCATTTCAAAGCATGTCAGGCACTTGCAACCACATTTCTGTTGTAGAATATATTTGAAGTAATGTATAACATTTTCCTCAATTTGAAATGTTGACTCCCATAAAGCTGCATTAGTCTTTGCACTGATATGTGCTCGTTGTGACTCTACTTCAGCTGTGGCATCATGGCCACCGAGGGCCTGGAGTCCTACGGCGGTGGAGTGTTTGCGGAGTTCCACCCGCTGCCCCTCATGAACCACATCGTGTCCGTGGCTGGGTGGGGCGTGGCGGAGGATGGGACCGAGTACTGGATCGTGAGGAACTCCTGGGGGCAGCCGTGGGTTAGTCTGATTCCCTGTTCCTCTGAAGGAAAAGCACAATCAACTATTAAAATGTCGTGAATAAAGGCTGCTGAGTGGCTCAGTCAGCTAAGTTGTAGGTTAAGCCCAGGTGTGAGCCCAGCTGTGTCCTCAGCCAAATATGACCAGGAACCTATATCGGCAGAACAAATTGGCTTCGTATTACACTGGGCTAGGAGCGGTTTGTAGGTAGGGTTTGCACTGCTGAAAGTGAAACTTTCAGTGAAACTTTCACCACCGGCAAACCACATATTGATTCAGTTAAGATCTGTACAAGTACAAGTACAGGATTCTTGGTATATTTAAAAGACATGTCATGGAAAAACTATTTGACTGGATTTCGTACTTCTGCCAACTGTTTTAAAATGTGATTTCTAGGGAGAAGATGGGTGGGCGAGAATCGTCACCAGTACATATAAAGATGGAAAAGGTAACTGGTACAACCTGGCCATAGAGAAAAGCTGTGCATATGGTGACCCCATTGTGCCATAGAATGGTACAGCCCACTTCCTCCTGGATGGTATAATCTGCCTCCTGTCACTGACTTCCCGAACCAGTGAAGAGAGCTTGAATGGAAACAGGAGCAGGGTAAATATTGGAAGGTGGAGGACAAGGCAGCAATGCAGAAATTCTTGCTATGGACATTTGTCTTTTAGCGGATGAGTTATGGTTGGGGCAGAGAATATTATCAGTGTGGAGTGATTGTATAATATTATTAGTGTGGAACAACAAGAGCACATCTGCATATAGCATACCAAGTTGGCTGGCTCATGCTGGGCCAACAACATGCTGCACTATTTCAATCAAATTCTGCTTTTAAATTACAGATAGGTTTTACGATTGCTGTTCTATGGAAGGCACAATCAAAATGGTGGAGTGGTGTAGTCAGCATGACAAGTGGCAGAAAAATACAAACCATACATAGAAGCGGTAGAAATTATCCAGCATTCACCAGGGCCCCCCTCCTCTTCTCTGTATGGTCTGATCTGTCCGAGGGAAAACACTGAAACAAACTTGGCCTCGATCTTTACACAGTGTGTGCAGGATCGCTTGTCCTGGAACACTTTTCTACTGTGTCAGTGAGGAAATGCTTTCCAGTAGCAATGAATGAAAGCATGGAAGTCCACTGAAGTTACAGCACTTTAGGTGGTTGGGATGCCTGTAATGTTCTTAACAGAGCAATATTGCACAAAATGAGTGTGTGTGTCTGAACAATCGGATGATATTAGCGATCAAATCATCATTGTTATTTTCTTGCGTTCTTTACTAGTAAAGTTCACTGATTTTTATTTTTGGTCATGAAGAGGATATATCACTCATCTCCGAAGCAGCTGTTAGTGTAGATTTTAAGTATCTTGCACTGAATAAAATGCCTAAATTGAAAGGCTCGCCTAAGGCTTTTTGGAAGATGCCAGCACATTAAACATTCTGAAATGATAGCAGGGAACAATCAGAACTGTTACAACTGTCTGAATTTAGACCCAAACATTGTATTTTTGCAGCCTAAAATGTTTCATGTTCCTGAAAATGAGTAGTATTACTAATACCGCTTTGAACTATCAAAACGTGCCACATTGTGTCTTGAAACAGTAGTCATATCACAAATGTTTGCTTTAGGAGGACTGAGCCTTGTTTGTGGCCCCTGAATGATTAGTGAACACAGTACTTATGGATATAAGTAATATTATAGTTGTAGAGGTAGAACTATACTAGTACTAGTAGCAGTGCTGGGGAGATGTATTAGTATAAGGAATACAAGGATACAAGGAAAAATGAAACAAAATGCCCCTCCTCCCATCTAGTCCCCTCCCACAGCTGGAAGTACTACAACCTCCACTACTATAGTAGTAGTACAGTTCTACCTCTATCTCTAAAATTTGGTTCAAGTTAGTTAAATCTTAAACATTTCACAACCCAGATAAATGTATTGCAGATTTTAGATGACTATATTAAAATTAAATGAAACCACTGAAACTGGTTTTCTTTAAAAATTATTGTTGCATTTGGATGAAAGCTATTTTGTAGAACTGATTATATTTGTAGTGCCATAATTATTATGAACACAGTGGAAAGAGTGCCAATATCCTATTCTCATTTTTTATGTTTCCCATGTTTGTTGATGAGTTGAGGCATAAATTCATGATTTTATTAAATGTAACCGCAATAAAAATTTCAGTATGGTTTTTGTTCATGTGTCTTAAACCGCTTTGTTCAATTAGCAATAAGGGCTTGAATAAATGAAAGGGTGTGCTCAATATTACCAGTAGAGGGCACTAAAATCAATAAAAATATTACTGGCTTCTGTGTCAGTTGACTGTGTATAATGGACAGTAGTATTTCTTCTGTGCCACTAATTTGTTTTAATTTTTTTTTAATTTGTTGATGTTGAAAATAATGTTTAAATTTGATAAGTGATAAAAAGTGATATGATAAGTGATCATGTGAATTGTGTTTTTGATATGATCCTGTATTATGCCATGTCTGGACTCTTCAAGATCTACTCTCATTTGAACAATGTAATGTCTGCACTTACATTTGTCAGTTGTAGCCCAGCAGCGCTGTGATGGCCAGTCTTTGCTTCAAATGTATATGTCAAGGTGAGACAAGAAATAAGAATAACACACTTTCTCCTAGTGTGTAACTTAAAATGGCTCAAGTCAAAATGAAACCAATTTAGTAATTGTGAGTTTGTCAGCAACAAAAACCTTAATACACAACTGGAATCATGTTCCTGGCAACTACTGTACCTCTTTCGCCTGGAGGGTTTCATGGAAGATTTATGGGACGGCTTTGCGATCGATGTGGTTAGGAAAAAAATATGCTACCCATTAACTGCAAAAAACAAGCTTTTGACATATCTTTTTTGGGGCGGCAGTGTAGCATAGTGGTTAAGGAGCAGGACTCGTAACCGAAAGGTTGCCAGTTCGATCCCCGCTGGGACACTGCTGTTGTACCCTTGGGCAAGGTACTTAACCCACAGTTGCCTCAGTAAATATCCGGCTGTATAAATGGATAACATTGTAAAGAACTATAACCTATGTAAGTCGCTTTGGATAAAAGCATCTGCCAAATGAATAAAGGTAAAGCTTTGTGCAACAAAACTGATCTTTATGTGGCTAGACAATGACATGGCTGGACATGACTCATTGAGTGTTCTGGCTGACATTTTTATCAGTTTTGAATAAACTGGTACAAAGCCTACGTTTTGTACCACACACTGTCTGCTGTTGCTAATGTTACTTATGGCAGGAAGTAAGTAACTGCTGTTGCTAATAGCTAACATTCATTTGGTTTCTCAGCGATATCACTCTCGGGGGCGGCTCAGGCAGACTTGTTAAGTTCACGATCTCTGCGAGAGAAAATTGGCAACCTGCGCCCTCTAGCGGCACGTCGTTCTTTGAGAGCTCTTCTCTGGTTCTGAAGTGAGTAGTTAGCGGTCCTGCAAAACTGCCTATTGTATTGACTTGGAAAATAAGATCTAGATTCACACTTCAACTACTATATTAATACAACAATAATTGGAAAAACTATCCAATCTGGCCACATATCCCTTATTCACTTGTGCGAGTGAGATTTATATTCAGATTTGCGACATGCACACGACATCGTTTCCATCCTTTAGGTCCGAGAAACTCAGCTGTAGATGCAGGGGCTCCGGCTCATAAATATCGAAACGTTTTGAATGCCCTTTTTGACACCTGCCATTTGAATACATACATTCCAACTGGTCACCTGCAGGGTGTGAAGCACAACTTGTTTTGATGTCCTTCTGAACTGAAGGCATGTACCAACCCAGTATGCCTCAAGGATTGTCTTGTCTTGGGGGTCAAAATTGATCCCTTTCTGAATTCAACAGCAGAGAAAACCCCCTACATTAAGTTGACCTTTCCTGGAGTGCCCCTTCCATTAGAAAAAGTGAATTTTTTATAAAAGCTGTATACCATCAAGGTACAAAGATTGTCTTTTGGGTCTTTTATGACCAGGCATTTAAAAATCATTAAGAGACAAATTGAAGACTCAAAAAATGATTTATGGCAACTATAAAGAAGGGTAACGAACCTGGGGCCATTTTCTCTTGATATCTTTTTTTTCTTCCACCTCCTCCTCTCTTTCTCTCTCACAAGTAAATATGTACTAATGCACAGACATACACGCATGAGCACACATACATGCATGACTTCAGATGGAGTTCCAGTATTTTTCAGTACTCTCTCTCATTCTCTCTCACTCCCACACACATGTATGGGTAGAGAGACGGATATCAGGAACTAAAGTAATCACAGCAGTGTGGTGTTGTGGTAAGGAGCAAGGATCATAACCAAAAGGTTGCTGATTCGAATCCCACCGGGGCACTCCTGTTGTACCCTTGCACAAGGTACTTAACCCACAGTTACCTCAGTAAATATCCAACTGTAGGCCTACAAATAAATAAAACTGTACACCGTTCTGAATAAGAGCGCCTGCTAGATGAAAATAGTGTAATATCATGCTGCGACCTGGTTTTCATCAATGGCAACGTTGAAAGGCAACCAGACAAAAATAGTTTTTGTTGTATGCCCCCAAAAAAGTAAAAACCCCCGATAACATACGCGGGCACGACTACAGAGAGGCAGAGGACGGCAGTGATCAAAATCTCACCCAAGGGCAGCGAAGATGAAACACGGTCTCATGTGTGCTTTAACTGGCATAAAAGGAGTCCGAATTAAAACTCATGCTCGGTTAAGAAACGACTGGCATCGTCTTTTCGAGATGCGCACGGGTCTTGCGTGAATGGATAACACGCGATATCAACCTGCAGCAAATGTTTTAGCCGTTTTAAGTGTGAAAATCTGCACGAAAAGCAATGTGAACGGTTCCGTCTCCCCGCAAAGCGACTAGGTTTTGGGCACGTCACACTAAAATATAGCAGAACTCCGTAACACGAAGGGTTGTGATGCGAGCGGAAAGGCTTTCCGTCATTATTCTGTGCTTTTTCACCGGGTGTACAATTGCAAGGTTGATTATTTGACTGATTTTCACGACGAGAAAACACAATCGGACAAGGTTGTCGGGAGCACCGAATCATTGCCGAGGGGTTGAGTCTACACGGTTCTCATGTTAGGTTTAAGTAAGGCCAACCCCCTGGTTGGGAAACAGTTCTGAATCAGATTGAGCTACGTCTTGTGTACGTGTTAACCAAGAAATCCGAACTAGAGGATCATGGCTGAAGTCGCACCAGCTCCCGCCGCTGCTGCCGCCGCCCCGGCTAAGGCTCCTAAAAAGAAAGCAGCAAGCAAACCCAGGAAATCGGGCCCCAGCGTTGGAGAATTGATCGTCAAGGCCGTGTCCGCCTCCAAAGAGAGGAGCGGAGTGTCCCTCGCCGCCCTGAAGAAAGCTCTGGCGGCCGGCGGATACGATGTGGAGAAGAACAACTCCCGTGTTAAGCTGGCACTCAGGAGCCTGGTAACCAAAGGCACCCTGCTGCAGACTAAAGGAACCGGTGCATCTGGCTCTTTCAAACTCAACAAAAAGCAAGCCGAGGCTGCGAAAAAGAAGCCTGCTAAGAAAGTAGCTCCGAAAGCGAAGAAGCCGGCCGCCAAGAAACCCGCTGCTGCCAAGAAGCCCAAGAAGGCAGCGGCAAAGAAGCCCGCCGCCTCAAAGAAGCCTGCCGCGGCCAAGAAGTCGCCGAAGAAGGCGAAAAAGCCCGCTGCACCCAAGAAGGCCACGAAGAGCCCCAAGAAAGCCAAGAAGCCGGCAGCAGCCAAGAAGGCGACCAAGAGTCCCAAGAAAGCCAAGGCAGCCAAGCCCAAGGTGGCCAAACCCAAGACCACCAAAGCCAAGAAAGCGGCTCCCAAGAAAAAGTGAACACTTGAAAGCTCATTTCTAGCACCGCAAAGGCTCTTTTAAGAGCCACCCAAATAACTTCGTGAAAGCGCAAACACGTTTTGCTTAGCTCTTTACTTTGCTTGTATGCCTGCAGTTGCGACTGTGCTGTATAGGCAGTTCGATTTCTGTGAATACACGTGCAGCTCCCTTAAAGACACTTTAGCTGCATATGCAGATGTCAAATAGAATTGAGCTCGGTCTTGTTCAAACCTTCGTGCGCACTAACATGCACACGCTTTACCTAGCGTCCCAGTAGCATCAATTATTGAATCGTGTTAAATAGTAGCAGTATGGATTCCACGAGTGGGAAATAAGATTTATCACTACACCACAAGTAATTCACAAACACTTGGGAAATAAACAGTACAGACGAGCAACACAGGTTTTTCCTTTTTAAGTAGTCTAACAACGCAAGAAAAAAGAATTAAGAACTTTGTCACATGCACAGTTATAACATTATACAACTTGAAATGTACAACCGATCCAACTCCATAGACTGTGCAAAGTAACAGAAATGAAAGTAGAATAGATAAAAGGAGAAAAGTATGTACAGTAATGATAAAAAATAGAAAGTAAAAATATGTACAAGAGGAATAAGAATAATAAAAATAAAGTATCGCACCTTTCAAGATTGTGTTTACGATTTGTGTGGTATATTCAATAAGCGAGTGTAACTATACATATCTGTATTCATGTCGGCTATACGTTTGCAAATGATGAATGGCTCAGTGTGGAGGCTGTTGTACGGATACATTTTAGTGACGTTGAATTCTCCACCGGTAACATTGTAAAAGTTGAACGCCCGCACAAAAGGCCTGTTCAGATTTGATTGGATGAAATCCCATCAAAGCCTTATCCAATGAATGCGTTTCTTGTAGCTATAACCCAGGCACGCGAGTGTTGGTTGCGTCATTTCATTTGACAGTTGTCGAGTAAGCGCAGCAAGGCTTAAACATGAGCGGAAGAGGTAAAACCGGTGGCAAAGCCAGGGCTAAGGCCAAGACACGTTCGTCCAGGGCTGGGCTCCAGTTCCCGGTCGGTCGCGTTCACAGACTGCTCCGCAAAGGAAACTACGCCGAGCGCGTCGGCGCTGGTGCCCCGGTCTACTTGGCGGCCGTGCTCGAGTATCTGACGGCTGAGATCCTTGAGTTGGCTGGTAATGCTGCTCGGGACAACAAGAAGACCCGTATCATTCCCCGTCACCTGCAGCTTGCAGTGCGTAACGACGAGGAGCTGAACAAGCTCCTGGGCGGTGTCACTATCGCTCAGGGCGGAGTTCTGCCTAACATCCAGGCTGTGCTGCTGCCCAAGAAGACCGAGAAAGCCGTCAAGGGCAAGTAATTGCTGCAGCGACCACCACTACCCCAAGAACCCAAAGGCTCTTTTAAGGGCCACCCACTGGTGTCTTTAAAATGTGCAAAACCGCTCTTTACTCGAGTGTACCTGCGGTCAACGTTAAGGCAGTTGCCACGTATTGATCAACCGAATACATTTCAACGGAATCACGCACTTTTCAGCGACTTCAAAATGTGTATGACTGCGTACTCATACAAAGTGTACTTGATCATCCGGGTTGATGTTGTCTCGTGATTAGGCGGAACTGTAGCGGCATTATTATCAAGTAACTCAAATGACTAACTTATAAAATGTTACCGTCGCGACCTATCCAAGTCTTTGGTGAGAGAGACACTGGTTTCAGAGAGAGTGATTTTCGCTTTCAAAGGGCGGTTACGTTGTAAAGCATATATACACAATGATATTAGGTCTGGCAATACGAAGAGTAGTATATAATATGATTATTTCGCAGATAAACCTAGTGATCCCCGCCCCCTAAAAGAACGATGAGTTGAACGGCTTCCGGAAAGGAACGGAGCCAAAAGAGCTGTTATTCCCATCACTATTGTGAACGAGTATGACAGGGAGGAGAACAGCAAAATGGAACAAAGGGCTTTGTGTGTGAGGAAGCTTTGCGAGTAGATTGGGAAAGAAGGCGGGGACAGAGAGATGTTTGAATTTTAGGCGGCAGAGACGATGAAGAAACGAACCAATGGCCACAGACAACGAACTGAAGTGCGGACCAATGACAGCTCCGTATAAGCTCATCCAATCAGCCTTTGCCTGCTACGCCTTATAAACATATGCTGAGGGTATCGTTGTTACTCTTCTGTCAAGAAAGTAAGTGTTTCGTCGCGATGGCTAGAACCAAGCAGACTGCCCGTAAATCCACTGGTGGCAAAGCCCCCAGGAAGCAGCTTGCCACTAAGGCTGCTCGTAAGAGCGCGCCTGCAACAGGCGGTGTGAAGAAGCCTCACCGCTACAGGCCCGGCACAGTGGCTCTGAGAGAGATCCGCCGTTACCAGAAGTCTACCGAGTTGCTGATTCGCAAACTGCCTTTCCAACGGCTGGTGAGAGAAATTGCCCAGGACTTCAAGACCGACTTGCGTTTCCAGAGCTCTGCCGTCATGGCTCTGCAGGAAGCCAGCGAGGCCTATCTGGTTGGCCTGTTTGAGGACACCAACCTGTGCGCCATCCACGCCAAAAGGGTGACCATCATGCCCAAGGACATTCAGCTGGCTCGCCGCATCCGAGGAGAGCGCGCTTAAAATACGTCTACTCCATCTAACCGGATATCCAACGGCTCTTTTAAGAGCCACACAAGTGTCTCAGAACAGCAGATCTCTCCATATTTGCTTACTCAGGTCATCGCGACACCTGGGTCCTAGCATTCTGTTTTGTCCTTCGTTTGCGTGCTGTAATTGCTTCGCGATCAGGTATCAAGTGACATTTAGTGTTAGTCGCACATTATTTTTTTAAAAGGCCTTGGAAGGGAGTATGACGTGCTCTCCATTTACGACGTAACATGACAACAGCTGACGCTGACTCTCTTCACTGCGCTCCAGAGTAGGTTGGCCATCGCTGTCCTTGCGCAGGCTCAGTCAAACCTTTATTTTATTTATCCACTTGGAGACTTTAATCTGCCTTTGTCGCTCTGAGAGCATTTCTGAAATACTGTACTCAGCAGTTTTAGCTTACAGTGAGTGACCGTTTGGGATATGGTTTGTGATGAACTGTGGCAGGTGCTATTAATGGCTCCAGTAAATTGCAAATGTAGATGAAACTTTGCGGAACGTATACTGTTCTAATAGCAGTTCATCTGAGTAGACGAGTACATCGATCCCTGAACACACTTTCAGTACGCAAATCTATTCAAACTATGTCCACGGGATTTTCCATGAATGGGAACGCACGATTGTCAGACGATGGACCACAGCTTGTCCAGTGTGAATATTTACAGAAACCACAAATATGTATCTTATGTGTTGCTACTGTGTGATTGCGACGGTCCTTGGTTTGTTCATGATCAAAGGGGGGCGACAGCTGCACATGAAGGACACTGAAATCGAAGGATTAGGATACCACATTAATTTGCGATTCTTCGGTCAGTCACTAAATATCAAGCTGTATAAATGGATAATATTGTAAAGAACTGTAACCTATGTAAGTCGCTCTGGGTGAGAGCGTCTGCTAAAGAATGTTATGTAACGGTTCTTCAAAACCGGCAGGTTAGACGTGAAATAACTCATAATATTAACAAACAGGTAAAAGGAACTAGTATGGAACATGCAATGTGTGCGGTAGAGAATGGCTGACATTGTCGCTATCTCTCGTCTGCTTTTGTTCCTGAGATTTCAGTTCACCACCGAAGTGATCAATCAAATCACTGAATAAAAGATCTGCCAGTTGAAGGTGTTTATTGACAAAATTGTCACCTGCGTGGGTGTGTGTGGTTTCTACAAAGAAAGACATATAGAACAATAAAGAATTAGCGTTACGTACTAACCTATTGAAATAACAATGTTACAGAAAAATAATTCACAGTGCTCCCGAATGCGGCCATTAGATGGGGCTCCAAGACCACAAATGACACTAGGTGCATATTCATAATCTTATATAGAGGTCGGGCAGATGCCACGAGTGCTACACTTGAACACGTTCAGTGTGAATGTTGCTTTATGTTACACTGTATCCCACTATATATTAGAGAGCATCTACTCATACCAATGTGTAAATACTCAGGACTTACATTTACTCATGCCCCTAACCAATGTATATTTTCAGGTACAATGGAGTATATTTTCTGATTAATGCTATTACTTGTTTTTTAACTGGGTACCTGTAATTTGCTCTTAGCTTTAGTTCAGAATTGTGCTTTAATAGAAAGAAAGAACAAACAGTATGTATCTTCATTATGGATTTGTGTTAGTAGACATTTGTCAGATGACTTAATAACTCCTCTGATTGAATATTTTCTCTTTCAACGAAATCAATCCAAGATTTCACTCAAAATGCAGAAGCTCTTGATAAGTACAAATGCTTAACATTAGTATCAGCACTGTGCTCGATGCCTAACTTTGCTAACACCCACATTTTTGACACATGGCATTATTTTGAGAAAGGATATTATTTCTTCATATCAAATGGTAAAAGATATAGATCTCCATGAGATTTGCATTTCACATTAAAAAGTGAAATGCAAGTTAAAATATATATGTGTGCATTGTAGACAGTAATAAGCCTTTGTTTAATTGACAAGTTTGTGGTGTAAAGGCAGAAAAATCAGATATATAGCAGGAACATTGTTTCTGAGAGAATATATACAGTAAGTAATGTGCATAAAACAGTTAGCTTCAATTTTTCCATTTATATTGACTTTTAGGCGCAGTCATATCAGTGAAAACCAGAAAAGGTCTAAATAAGAAAGATGAAAATATAATCTTCCAATAAACTGATGTGAGGTTTGGGGGAATACTTAAAAAAAAGAAAGTTTCTGGTACAGGCCGTGGTTATCTCCCGCCTCATCTATTGCAATGCCCTCCTAGCTGGCCTCCCAGCATGTGTGGTGAAACCACTACAAATGGTTCAGAACGCAATGGGGCGTCTGGTTTACAATCAGCCCAAAAGGACCCATGTCACCCCATTGCTCATTGAGCTCCATTGGCTACCTGTGGCTGCCTGTATCAAATTCAAGTCTCTCATGCTTGCCTACACAGTGACTCCTGGGTCTGCTCCGACATACCTGAGCTCAATCATACAGGCTTACTCTCCTTCTTGGCCGTTACGTTCCTCTCAGGAACGTCGTCTAGCATTGCCATCCCTGCACACATGGCAATCTCAGTCCAGACTATTCTCATATGTAGTTCCCCGCTGGTGGAACGAGCTACCTTATGCTATCAGAGCAGGGGTGTCTCTCTCTATGTTCAAGAACCTCCTCTTCTGAGAGCACCTCCTCTCCTAACACTTCTAACAAATCTTACACAATTCCATCTCCGCGCACTTTCTGTCTCGCACTTCTTTCTCCTCTCACTAATTGTTTGTCTCCTCTGCCTGTCAACCCTTTGTTTTCAACTTGTTTACCTTGGTTTTCTTTGCTTTTCTACTTCTGTAGGCTTATTTAGCTGAGTTTAGTTGTTTATGTTAGGTTTAGGTTTACATTGCACTTAAAGCTTACTCCAAGGTCTCCTACACTACTGTAGCTTGCTTACTGTTCCTCACTTGTAAGTCGCTTTTGAATAAAAGTGTCTGCCAAATGACCTAAATGTAATGTAATGTAATGTAAAAGGTGTTGAGAAACAGCAGGGAAGAACTGCTAGTATTATGTCATCTCCCGCTGCCTACATCAGGATCCCCTGACATTTATCATCTTCGATGACACAAAATTTGCTGTAGGACAGCAATGGTGAAGGAAAAGAACTTGAGAGAAGGGAGCAGAACTTGACCTAGACAATACTGTACTCTGTAAGCTGAACTTAGCTACAGCGCAAGAAACCAGTACCAACAATGTACTGTTGGTACTGGTTTCTTGTCCACTGTCTCATTGTGGAACTGTACACATCCTGTCCCCGTACTGTCACTATACTTACTGTATGCACTTTTGTACGTCGCTTTGGATAAAAGTGTCTGCTAAATAAAAAATGTAAATGTGAATGTAAACAATGTGTTGTGCTGTAAGTACATAAGACTTATGATTAAGGAGATCATATACATACTATGTTTTATTTTCATACAGAACTACCACAGGCCCAGATCAGAGTGAGCACTGCTGTCATCAGAGACAGAGACACTGTGCTGCTGAGCTGTGAGGCTCCCCAGTCTGTCTCTCTGCATCAGTGTTATTTATACATAGAGGGAAAATAGCACCAGCAGAGCACCTGCAGAGAGCACCAAACACCCAGCCTGTGATCACTACTTTACTGGCACTGAACTGCTCCAGTGGAAAAGCCTTCCTTCAACAATCATCTCAGTAGTCAATCTGAAGTGTTTCTACACTGTACATTCATGACATGTTGAGCATTCATCTCTACACAGCAACAGACATTCAGTAACAGTTTTGGGTAAGCAATTCCTTTTCCTTCTCTTAATTGCATCTTGTATTGATCATTATTTTTGTACCATACAATTGCGTTGCAGTTGAACACATCCACAGATTATTTAACCATTTAGTTAACTTCATTAGTTAACTTTGCGCAGAAATCCCAGTGTGTAAAAGTTCAGAAAAAAATGCAGTTTCTGATTTCAGTCAGTTTGCTAACCTTTGTTGTGCTTCTCCAAATGTTTTGCAATAGCTAACTTTGCAATATGCAGTATGCTTTAAAACTGAATGTCACCACATCAGAATACAAAGAGAGAGGGAACCCACAAATAGATACAGAATAATAACTCAGTCAGTGCATCCATTAAGGACACAAAACAAACAATATTTGCTTTTAGAACTGATCGGCAACATCGGTAATGGCAACATTTCTGCTGCCTGCATTTCAAAGTGAAGAGCTGCCATCACTGTAAACTGTTATTTTTCATATTCATGATGTAAGTCACAGTGCATATTGAATTTTATGATGGAATGCAAATACACTAAATTTGTTGTATTGTTTTATTGCATTCAGGTGTTCTGCCACAGCCAACTGTAAATGTGAAACCTTCATCCATTGAGTTATAAGAGTCAGTACAGCTGAACTGTGACGTCCTTCCTTCTGTGTCCTGATGTACCTTCTACACAGCAGAGACACAGCTGGTCTGTCTTCAGAACTCACTCCGAGTCATTCAGCCTGTCAACACTCCCTCTCTGAATCCATGGGACAGGCAAGGTGGAAGCATTAAATTCATGGTGGCCTGTTATTACACTGTGGAAGAGGGGGATAGCAGTTTGGAATCTCCACCCAGAGAGTTTGCAGTAAGTTGAGTAAATTTTACACTTTCATGCAAAAGCATTTTGTCAAGATGGTCCTATGGATTGATGCACTGATTGCTACAAATCTCAGGAGGGCTGATAGATAGTCATCTAAATATAGTCGTCTAAAATCTGCAATACAGTTATCTGGGTTGTGAAATGTTTAATATTTAACTAACTTGAACCAAATTTTAGAGGTAGCGGTAGAACTATACTAGTACTTCCAGCTGTGGGAGGGGACTAGATGGGATTATCCTTATACTAATACATCTCCCATCTAGTCCCCTCCCACAGCTGGAAGTACTACAATCTCCACTACTATAGTACTAGCATTGCTCCACCTCTACAAGTATGGCATTACTTATATCCATAAGTACTGTGTTCACAAATCATTCAGGGGCCACAAACAAGGCTCAGTCCTCCTAAAGCAATCATTTGTGATATGACTACTGTTTCAAGACACGCTGTGGCATGTTTTGAAAGTTCAAAGCGGTATTAGTAATACTACTCATTTTCAGGAACGTGAAACATTTTAGGCTGCAAAAATACAATGTTTGGGTCTAAATTCAGACCGTTGTAACAGTTCTGATTGTTCCCTGCTATCATTTCAGAATGTTAAATGTGCTGGCATCTTCCAAAAAGCCTTAGGCATGCCTTTCAATTTAGGCATTTTATTCAGTGCAAGATACTTAAAATTCTCATGTCACTCCGCTACTCACAGCACTTCACTGGCTTCCGATAGCAGCCCGCATCCAGTTTAAGACACTGATACTGGCTTACCAGGCCACAAGAGGCTCTGCCCTGTCCTACCTTCAGTCTCTGATCACTCCATACACTCCAACTAGATCTCTCCGCTCAACCTCCTCTGGGCAGCTGGCAGTCCCCTCACTTCGGGAACCTGGCAGCAGTTCCACTCGGCCATGTCTTTTTTCTGCCCTCATTCCGCAGTGGTGGAATGACCTTCCTCACCCAATCAGAACTGCGGAATCACTCGCCATCTTCCACAGGAGCCTGAAAACCCAATTTTTCAGAATCCACCTGTCCCCTATTGTGTAACCTTTCTGGTGGGTTTCTATTAAAAAAAAAAACACCTTCTCTACTGACCCTATCTCTTTATGTTGCAGGGTTTGTTTGCAGATTTCGGTTTTATTGTTGCACGATATACATGTTATGGCCAGACTCCTGCCAAAGGTGACTACAGGCAGTCACAGGGCAGTTAGTCTCCAGACGCTCTCGCTCTCACTCGCTACCTGCTGCTCCTCACCTGTTGCTCGTTCCCCGAACGCCAGACGCAAGATGCCGATCGGTTAGGACCCAGCCAGGACCCAAACCCGGAGTACTCGCCGACACTACTTTTCGACACCCTCGCAAAAACTACGTAAGTAGCCACTAGTTACGTACGATGGCTTCTCGCAGCTCTGTTTCTCCAATCCTTAGCTCTCCTCCCTCTCGCTGTCTCCCCTGCTCTGTGTGTAACATGTTCAGTTATTCCTTCTCCGCCATTACTACCAACTTCACCTGTGTTAAATGCGAGCTTAACGCTAGGTTGACGGAGAAGGTAGCAGAATTAGAAGCACGCATCCGCACCTTATACGAGATTAAAGCTAGTGAAAAGTTTATCGAATCCTTTTCAGTACCGGATGCGTCGATTAGCCTTTCCCCTAGTTCAACCCCGGCAGAGCCTTCGCAGCAAGGCGAGTGGGTTACGGTTCGGGAAAATAGACGCAAGCGCAAGCCCCCGGTGCACCACCAACCCTCGGTTCACGTTTCCAACAGGTTCTCCCCCCTCAGTAACACACCTGCTGAGAAACCTGTTAAAAGAGCCCTGATTATTGGCGATTCTATTCTTAGAAACGTGAACGTAGAGACACCAACGACCATAGTCAATTGCATTCCTGGAGCCAGAGCTTCCGACATTGAAGCCAATTTGAAAGTGCTGGCTAAAGCTAAAGGTAAAAGTAAAGCAAAATACTCAAAAATTGTTATTCACGTCGGCGCTAACGATGTTCGCATGAGGCAATCGGAAGTAACAAAGTTAACTATTAAATCGGTGTGCAGGATTGCCAAACAAATGTCGGATTCAGTAATTTTCTCTGGCCCCATCCCCATGCGGCGCGGTGATGAGATCTATAGCAGATTAACGTCACTTAATCGTTGGTTGTCTGAATGGTGCCCCTCTAACAACGTGGGTTTTATAGATAATTGGCACAAGTTTTGGGGGAGGCCTGGTCTTTTAAAACGAGATGGCATCCACCCCTCGAGGGAGGGTGCAGCTATCATCTCTAGTAACATGGGTCATAGTCTGAATTCCACTAAACCTTGACTTATCAGGGCCAAGGTCAGGCAGCAGACTTTCTGTCCTACACAGATGTCTGCTTTTTCCCTGGAACCACCACTTAAAAATCCCATAGAGACAGTGTCTGTTCCACGACCCTCCGTCCCAAACTTCTTAAAAACATCCAGTAGGGGCATTTGTGCTGATAATTTGATAAAAAATTAAGTCTGACAAACCTGAAAGTACTACCTGTAGACAAATGGTCCTTAAAATTGGGTTAATAAATATCAGATCGCTACAACCTAAAGCTTTATTAATAAACGAATTGATTACTGATCACCAATTTGATATCTTATGCCTGACTGACACATGGCTTAAACCTAATGACTTTGTTGCTCTCAACGAATCAACTCCTCCCAGTTATTGTAATCACCACGTCCCTCGACCTACTGGTAGAGGTGGCGGCGTTGCTGCTGTACACAGCTCCAAACTCTGTGCCACCCTTAAACCTGGTTATAACTTCCATTCATTTGAACTATTAGTACTTAGCTTTGCACATCCTGACAAGACTGCATTTCAGCTATTTACCCTTGTTATAGTTTACAGGCCACCTGGCCCTTACAGTGTTTTCTTATCAGAATTTGCCAATTTTCTATCTGACCTGGTTGTCAATATAGAAAAAGCTGTAATAGTAGGCGACTTTAATGTCCATATGGATAATGAACATGACCCGTTCAGAACAGCATTTTTGTCCATCATCGAATCCATTGGACTCTATCAAGCTGTGGACAAACCCACACATTACCGCAACCATACTCTTGATTTGGTCCTCACATATGGAGCAGACATTAACCAGGTGGAAATCATGCCACACAATCCTGTGTTATCCGACCACTATCTCATCTCTTTCAATTTACCACTAACGTGCTTCACATACTCGGAGCCTAGATTTTCTTCCAGGCGCACGTTTTGCTCTCTTACAGCAAATGCCTTTATCGACGAGCTCCCTACATCATACTACCTGCACAACGAAATCTCCTCTAGTTTATGTTCAAACCCTAGCTCAACTGAAATTAATCTACTCGCGGACAGAATCGACTCTACTTTGCGTAAAACTCTAGATGCCGTTGCTCCCCTCAAAAGGAAGAAAATCACAGACAAGAAGCTAGCACCTTGGTATAACGACCATACTCGTGCTCTCAAACAAGCCACACGAAAACTCGAAAGAAAATGGCGCTCCACCAAATTACAGGTTTTTCTCCTGGCGTGGAAGGAAAGTCTCCTAAATTACAAGCATGCCCTCACAGCTACCAGATCCAAATATTTCTCTACTCTTATTGAGAGAAACAAGGACAATCCTAGGTACCTGTTTAGCACTATCGACAGATTAACCAAGAGTCCTGCATCAGTTAACCCTACCATACCAGCAATTTATAGTAGCAGTGACTTCATGAACTTCTTTGATAGTAAAATCTTAAAGATAAGAGACACAATACAAAAATTCTCATCAACTTCTGGTTCCTGCCTGGCCAGTCCCATTCCAGATTATGTAGGCATGTCTATTAGGCCCGCCTCGCGCTTTGACTCTTTTATACCCATTGAATTTGGCGACTTTTCTTCTCTTCTCAATTCAACTAATAACTCTACCAGCCAACTTGACCCCATACCAACTGGCTTCCTAAAACAGCTATTGCCTGCAATTGGCACACCACTATTAAATCTTATCAATGCCTCTCTTATGTCTGGACACGTACTTCAACCCTTCAAAGTAGCAGCTATCAAGCCTATTCTGAAAAAGCCTAATCTTGATCCCAATGACCTGTCGAACTATAGGCCCATCTCGAACCTTCCATTCCTCTCGAAAATTCTGGAAAAAGCAGTATCAAAGCAACTCTGTGCCTTTTTACACTCTAACAACATTTTGGAAGTTTTCCAGTCCGGATTTAGACCTCACCACAGTACGGAAACCGCTCTCCTGAAAGTGCTCAACGACCTTCTACTCTCCTGTGATAATGGCTGTATCTCTCTTCTTGTGCTACTAGACCTAAGTGCAGCCTTTGATACCATCGATCATTGTATCCTCCTTGACCGCCTCGAAAACCTGGTTGGTCATAAGTGGACAGGCCCTATCTTGGTTTAGGTTTTATCTATCAGAACGATATCAGTTTGTCTCCATTAACAACGAATCCTCTGCTCGTTCCAGAGTAAGATATGGTATACCTCAAGGATCTGTGCTTGGGCCTCTGCTCTTCTCATTATACATGTTGCCTCTTGGCGATATCATCCGTAAACATGACATTAATTTCCACTGTTACGCGGATGACACTCAGTTATACATATCAGTCAAACCCGATGTCCCTCTGAATATTACAAACATGGAGGCCTGCCTAACAGATGTAAAGAATTGGACGGCCTGAAACTTCCTCCTCCTTAACCCAGACAAAACCGAAATATTGGTCATATGCCAAAATTCAATCAGGAGCAAACTCACTCATTTCACACTGGACCTTGATGGTGTCTCCCTTGCCCCGAGTGCAGCCATCAAAGACCTTGGTGTTGTTATTGATCCCGAGCTATCCTTTGAAACTCACATAACTAACACCTCTAGGACTGCCTTCTTCCATCTGAGAAATATTGCTAAAATCAGGAAAATCGTATCAATTAACGACGCTGAAAAACTAATCCACGCCTTTGTAACATCCAGATTATCCTATCAAGCCCCTCTCCTGTGGAACAGCTTACCCTCCGAGATTCGGGGAACAGACTCTCTCTCCACTTTTAAGTCTAGGCTCAAAACATATCTATATAGTAAATCCTTCAGCTGAGGGAAATGGCCTGGTGCTGGTGTGGATCATAGAGTCTCTGGTGGACTAAGTGGTCGTTGGTTTCATGGACCCTGTGCCGTGATCTGGTGTTGACTGTCTTAGGGTTGCCCTCATGACTATGTTGGTCCCTTGCCTTCCGTCCCCTAGGTATGCTGCCATAATGTTAGCCTGCCGGGGTTTTTCCTTGTTGCACACCTTTTTCTCTGCCCCTCCTCTCCTGCCTCTCTGTTCTACATCCCTGCCATTCTTATCATCCACCAACCACTGTTTTCTGTTTGCTTCCTATCCCTGCTCCGGGCTCCTGTCCGGAGCTGTAGCCCAAGCGCCTCATCCCGTTTTCCAGTCCTGCTACCTCACTGCCCTGCCCATCAAAGCCAACTGCATTCCAAGACCCGGACATCCTAGGAGACATTCTTATAATTACTCTACTGTTAACTACTATTGTTCTATCTGCCCAGTGCCGGCCAGAAGCAGATGCCCCCCCCCCATGAGCCCGGTTCTGCTCAAGGTTTCTTCCTGATAGGGAGTTTTTCCTTGCCACTGTTGCCTTAGGCTTGCTCTCAGGGGGTCTCAGGCCTGGGAACAATGTAAAGCTGCTTTGTGACAACTTGTGTTGTAAAAAGCGCTATACAAATAAAAATGAATTGAATTGAATTGAATTAGCAGGATAAATACTCCGCACACAAAAACACAACAACCCAGCTACTCACTCTTCAGCGTTTGGTCCAGCTGGGAGACGCTGCAGCGGCGAAGTGCTTCAAAGCAGGGTTATTATCGTATACTAAAACTAAAACTAAGACGAAAAGTAATGGTTTTTAGACATTTTCGTAAACTGAAATAAAATAATTTACCCGAAGAAAGTGTAAAACTAAAACTAAAACTAAACGAAACTAAGAATGATTGCTAAAAAAACGTATAAAAATAAAATAAGAAAAGACAAAAAACGAATTGTCGTTATCGTTTCAAGACGGCGGAGGTCGTATTCATTCAAGGCGGCGGGTGTCACACTCAGGGGCGGTTTGTTCCTTCGGGCAATCGGGCGACGCACCACCAAAGGAGGAAAGGGAGGGAATTTTTTCACATCACACATCCTACCACAGTGCTACACTAGCCGTGACTGTTCTGGACAGTTTGTCCTGCCTCTGAATATCATAGTCCAATCAGTCTCAAGTCGTGTTCTGTGGAGTACCGCCCCTTTCGGGCGATTTCAGTCTGGTTGAAAATCGCACAGATCGCTTTGATAGACTCATGTTCAGGCGATTTTTTCGAACTGCATGCGCTGCAATGCAATCTGTATGGGTTCTGGGTGGGCTTGCACTAATGTGCTTTCGTCATACGGAACCTGGTGTAGGGATCGCTGGGGCAGCCAGCGATCTTGTCACATTCAAGGTCAACATGGATAATCTTACCTCAACTCAGAGCAACTCGATCGTGGCATTAAAAAAATACCGTTCAGTCGTCGTAGTAAGCAGGATAAATAGGCAACTAAAGAATTAGGACCACCCGGACCAAATTTAAACATCAATCAAGTATCTACAAAGGGGGGGTAATCGTATAACTGGGGATTTTCGCGGATCTGGTATGAGCGGGAAACGTGGCTAGCAGGCTGCGAAGTAGGTAACGTTTTGTTCTGCTACCCCTGCTCAATTCAATGTGACAATGTCAAGTTAGCTAGCTGTTAATTTACCCATTGAACGGGTCAGCGCTTAGCCATCATCGCAGCAATTGCCCCCCCACCCGAGAGATTTGGCAGGAGCCGCCACTAGTCACACTCCCAAAATTCTGTGTAGTCTGAAACAAATGTATCGCATATGTTAGTTAAGTTTAGTCTTGAAATGTTGATATCTTCAGTGATAAGCAGATATAAAACAGTTCGAAATAAAACAGTGGGGACCGGCCAGTCTGCAATAGACCGTCGGACCGGTTCCACCGTCCTACCCAAAACAACAAAACAAAACTACTCCCTCTAATTCCCCGACGACTGTGCTCGCCGCCATAGACATTTAAAATACCTGAGGTGCACACCTTCGTGCACCCGTGACCCTGACGTCACGTGACCCATAACCCCTACTTCCGTGCACCCTTTACCTGACGTCATGTGGCATACCCGTTACATACAGGAGCATGGTACTGTAAATAATTCATTTGCATTCCTACTGTGATCTTTTGCCTCGGAGGAAGTGAGCTAAACCTGTTTGATGCACTAATTGTAAGTTGCTTTGGTTTAAAAGCGTCTGCAAAATGCCAAATTGTAAATTGTAAAATCTACACTAACAGCTGCTTCGGAGATGAGTGATATATCCTCTTCATGACCAAAAGTAAAAATCAGTGAACTTTACTAGTAAAGAACACAAGAAAATAACAATGATGATTTGACCGCTAATATCATCTGATTGTTCAGACACACATTAGAGTCACTCATTTTGTGCAATATTGCTCTGTTAATAACATTACAGACATCCCAACTACCTCCATAACATTTTCTGTGTGGTGGTGAGTGATTAAAGTGCTGTAACTCTGTCATTTAAAAGCAGAATTTGATTGAAATAGTGCAGCATGTTGTTGGCCCAGCATGAGCCAGCCATCTTGCTATGCTATATGCAGATGTGCTCTTGTTGTTCCACACTAATAATATTATTATTAACCAGGTCAGTGCCTGGACCTTTGGATGGGTCATAATAGGAGAAGTCTGCCTAGGGGGAGCTCACGTGCTAGACAATGTCAGTATCTACAGAACTTCTGTGTTAAGCAATGGCCGCACATCTCTATTTGAACCTTGCAACAGCAGCTTTCACATCAAAGAGAAAACTGCCATAGCAACATCTCACAACTGTTCATTAGGCTTTGCAGAGATTACTGATCCTGACAACGACAATGACAACAATCTCAGTCAGAAATTGTTCATGAGAACTCCACATGATGACAAACCAGCCATATCTATAGATGATGAACTCTTCCTAAAAATTATGGACAGAGAAGTATTTATGGACGAGTCGAACAATTGGGTTGCCACTTTACCCTTTAAAACAACAAGATATAAATTACCCAACAAGAGAGACCAGGCGGTCAGGCGTCTCACATTACTCTGCCACATGCTTGAAAAGAGACCAAACATGAAAGAACAGTTCTTTGCCTTCATGAAGAAAATGTTTGAATCAGGTCACGCTGAGCCAGCTCCACCAATCAACAAAGAACAGGAATGTTGGTACTTGCCATTCTTTGGTGTTTATCATCCTCGCAAACCAAGCCAAATACGCGTTGTATTTGACTTCAGTGCCAGCTACGATCACACCTCGCTGAAACGACATTCTATCGAACGGCCCAGATCTGAACGACACGCTACTTGGGGTCCTCCTGCGTTTCCGCAGGGAACCAGTGGCAGTAACAGCAGACATAGAGCAGATGTTCTATTGTTTTGTTGTTCGTGAGGACCACCACGACTTTTTACGGTTCCTGTGGTTTGAAGAAAACAATCCTAACAAACCCATCAGAGAATACCGCATGACGGTGCATGTATTTGGGAATAGCCCTTCCCCAGCCATTGCCATATACAGCCTCAGAAAGGCTGCTGTAACAGGAACCAATGACCATGGTGAAGAGGCAAAACAGTTTGTCCTAAGGAATTTTTATGTCGACGACGGACTTACCTCCTTCTCCTCAGACACCGAAGCCATTCACGTCCTGAAAAAGACAAGTTTTAGCGGACTCTAACATCCGTCTCCACAAAATAATTTCCAACAGTCCCACCGTAATGGAAGCATTCCCTTCAGAAGAGCGTGCTAAAGAGTTAAAAAATCTCGACCTTGGTTCAGAACCCTTGCCTCTTCAACGTAGCCTAGGGCTCAACTGGGACTTGGAAAATGACTCTTTCATCTTCCTTGTGTCCCGAGAAGAAAAGCCATTCACAAGGAGGGGCATCCTGTCAACTGTCAACAGCTTATATGATCCACTAGTGTTTGCTGCACCCATTATAATGCAAGACAAGGCCTTCATCAGAGAACTGAGCTCCGAAAACAGTGAGTGGGATGCTTCATTACCTGCTGACAAAGAGGCACATTGGAGATTGTGGAAAGCCTCACTAGTGGAGGTTCTCTGCCCCAACCATAACTCATCCGCTAAAAGACATATGTCCATAGCAAGCATTTCTGCATTGCTGCCTTGTCCTCCACCTTCCAATATTTACCCTGCTCCTGTTTCCAGCTCTCTTCACTTGTGCTGCCCCTAAGGCAGAGGTAGTGAGCTTTGAGTTTTGTCCCTCCTAGCTTGCTGTAGTTTGGTCCTGCTTTGTACAATTTGAAAGTCAGTTGCTTATCAGTTGCCGTCAGTGTTAACATCCTTTTTTTTGTCCATACAGAACATATGTCTGTAAGTACCATATAGTATATGTATATGCACTTGCCTTTCTTGTTTTTAGATGATTTGCAACCTGTTGTTGGTGAAAGTCGCTGGAATTAATAGACGCTAATAGCGCTAGCGCGTCAATAGGTTTTTTCAGTCAAATTAGCATAGCGCTAACCGCTAGCGTAGCATGTTAAATCTAACCGTTTTCAGTTGTTACTGACTCTTACTCACTTGTTACACATCCATACTGTTTTGTGTGAATTGTCAACGTCGTAAATGCAAGAGAAGTGTAAGGCAGATTGTGATGTTGTTCTTTTCTGTGTTACAGTTTCACAAATTAATGCTACCCAGTAAACAGTCAAAACGGCAAGAGAAGCTTCCTGGGTATTTACTGAAGCAGCCTGTTAGCTATCTGTTAATCTAGAAGCACTACACTAGTGAGAACAGAAGTGGTCACTGGTTCGGGAAGTCAGTGACAGGAGGCAGATTATACCATCCAGGAGGAAGTGGGCTGTACCATTCTATGGCACAATCGGGTCACCATATGCAAAGCTTTTCTCTATGGCCAGGTTGTACCAGTTACCTTTTCCATCTTTATATGCACTGGTGACGATTCTCACCGACCCGCCTTCTCCCTAGAAATTGCATTTTAAAATGTTACAGTTGGCAGAAGTACGAAATCCAGTCAAATAGTTTTTCCATGACATGTCATTTAAATATACCAAGAGTCCTGTACTTGTACATGTACAAATCTGTGTGTGTATCTGTGTGTGCTGGTAGACTCACATCTAACAAGATTATCCTTTTGCCTGTGACAAGATGCTGTGAAACACATGCAAGCTAGTATAACCTTCTGAGTCCCACTTTATGTGCCATGAATGCAGTGCAGTGAGTTACTGACAACAGTATAATCTGTGATAACTCTCCAGTGCCCAGTTGGTCATTTGGTAGTAAGGTACATCTAGTGTGAAACACCGTCACATTTAAATGACAAACCCAAGTTTTGGGCATCCAATCCCCAACTCCACCCCCCCACCCCTTTGCATTTCAGTGTGAAACACAACGGCCTCCCAGATTATACCCCCACTGTGTTCTTTGGTCATTAAAATATTCTGTGTCCGGTAAAACAATTGAACTGCAGCCACCAGAATGAGGGTGAACCTGATTGTCCTGTTAAGCCGTTTTCACATATGAACACCGGACAAGGTCCGGAGAATCAGGTCCGGAACTTGGCCAGAATTGTCCTTTCACACATGTAGCACACAACAGGAGATTGTCCGTGGGTAGAGCGTGCAGGAGGCAGGACATGACGCAAAAAGTACGCTGCAGAAATCGCAGTGGCTGTATTTGAAACCGCCTACTGCATACTGTGTACTGTGTACTACACAAGTGTATACTGTATACTGCATGCTGTTTTTCAGTGTAGTACCCAGTATGCGATCATTAATAATTACATTTGTAGTATGTTACATTGTCACTTGAAATCATTGCGAGTTTAGAAACGTCCAGATTTCCTCGTGGTATTTTCCAGTTAGATGCCGCTTGCATTTTCACAAGTGAAAAGTGTTGACGAGTTCACGAAAAGTATTCGCGAGTTGAAGTGTTTTCTTTTCAATATCTTACCTTTCGGTGGTACGGGCACATAATGTGGCATGGAGAAGGAGAAGGCGAACATAGCTATTGTACTTTTGGGTAGCCTATAAAAAAATCACACATAGTCATCCAAATGGTGCTACCGGTACACATAATTTATTATTAATTATACATTTATTATAACAGGAAGGTAAATTTTTGTTGTTGTATGTAACGTTAGGTCACCAGTTCACCTATCTTTACTATACCTATCGCTATGAGGCTACTTAGCTACAGCTTAGCTAGCTACTAACCAGATAATAAACTACTAACCAACGTTATTAATCATCGTAAGAGACAAGTTTTGGCAGTATAACTATAGCTAACCATCTCTTTAACGATCATTGGACTCAAAATAGCATGTATTTGGACATATACGGAATGTCAACGAAACAGTGGAAAGCAATATACAGGCAAGCAGAAAAGACTACGAGGCAGATGTTTGTATTCTTCCGGTTTCGCGCCAGTCGCATGACAGAAATGTCATCAACATGCCCACTCACTCGCGGTGGATTCTCCGGAACATTGCCTGCTGTATTCACACATGGGCTCACTCCACATGAGGCGGACTTTTTACTAGGGAGCTGGCAGAACGAAGTCCGTCACATGTCCGGTCCGACTGATTTGGACATTTGTGTTCTCACATACAGCTCCTCCGGCTAAGGGCCGGATACATTCCGGCGTCCAGTGCATGTGTGAAAGGGGCTTTAGATACGTTGGGGTAGCAAAAGCAGTCTTGGCATAGGGTAATCTTGTGAAATCAAACAGACAACACAATCTCAAGATTGTGTAAGAGTGATGGTATGCAGTAATACAGTAAACTACCCTAGACGACCACATCCACTGAGCAAATACACAGTAAACCCTCACAAGCCCTGTAGCTCCTGTTTCCAACCATGGTGTGGGTATTTGGCTTGAGGTAAATCCAAGTTTGATATTTAGCCCCCTGGAGTCTGCTGCATTGTCGACAATGCAGATTTATTTCCCACAGTTTCATCTTAAACATAGATTCACTGGCATTAAAATCAATGGTGCAACTGGTGTAGTGCACCGGGGCCCAGAGGCTGTCAGGGGCCCATGTAGGAAGGTGATTCTTTGCTGCTTTACTGTTGTAGGTGGGCCCTTTCGCGCATTGACCATTTCATGCAGTCTTCAAAACCATTTAACGATATCACTAAAAGAAAAAATATTTTCACCGCAGCCAATCACAATTATGTTATGTTACAGCATAGATTAAATGCTTTGGTTGGTGTTTAAATATCATATTAGCATTGACAGAAACCTGAAAGTGTTTTCTTTTAAATAAATCTAATGAAAAAACAAATTATTATACAGCTAAACGGAAACTGTCTTGCTGAATGGCACAAAAGCATGTGACTGATTTGAACACTGAACATAATGTTTGTATTCACCACAGCAATGAGACATCAAACGGTGTATCAAACAAAATTGTGTATAGGGCCATGCATTTCAATGAACAATAAAAAAGTCTAAATGTCTCGGTCCGTAAGCAACTCCTGAAAATATGCATTTGTAAGACGATTAATCACACAAACAAATAAAAGGAATTCAAGAAGCAATATCCAAACCCAAGACAGGAAAGATACAAAAGATTGATCTCACCAAACTCCAAAAGGTTCCAGCAAAAGGTGTAGACCGAGGATCTATGTCATCCAATAAAAAAATAGAAATTGCCTTGATTGAAATACCCTCAAGCTGTGGTAAGCAATCAGTTGCAGACAAAAAGCAAAAAGCAACTGTCAGCAGGAAACTAAATGCATATATAAGATTGTAAGGAAACAATTGAACTACTTTAACTACCAGATGCTATACTAAAAGAACCTGGTGGAATTTGGGGCACAACAACGAGGGTTAAGAAGAGGAAGCGGGGTAAACAAGGAGGCGTCAGGCAATGTTTGAGAAAGCAGCAGCTCACCCGGATTGCCCTTCCCTCGATGATCATGGGAAATGTCCAGTCCCTGAGGAACAAAGTGGACGTAAGTGGATGTAAACATTTGGAAAAAAATGGTTCCCATGCCAGACTTTTATTTGTTGATTTTTCCTCTGTTTTTAACACGATTCAACCTCATATTTTAACCAGTAGGCTGCTGGAACAGTTTGACCTCAGCAATAATTTGTTGGGATGGATTCTTAACTGTTTAAACCACCGAACACAAAGAGTGAGGGTAAAAGGATGCCTATCTGACCAAGTTTGCTCCTCAACTGGCTCCCCACAAGGCTGTGTGCTCTCACTGCTACTATACATCCTCTACACAAATATGTGTCAGAGCAGGTGGGAGAATAGGACCATCATTAAGTACGCAGATGACTCAGTCACTGTCAGTCAGCTTCATGACAATGAAACTGGCCATGGTCCAGTCCGCGGTGACTTTGTCAAGTGGTGTGAGGAGTCTTACCTTCAGTTGAATATATCTAAGACAAAAGACACGATCATTGATTTTAGGAAAAATGCCCACGCACAGGAGATCACATCCATTAAAGGTCAGACTGTTGAATGTGTGCAATCTTATAAATATCTGGGCACAATTATTGACTCTAAACTGACCTTTGAAGTGAATTGTGAAGCAGTGTGTAAGAAGGGACACCAGCGCCTATTCTGTCTGAGAAAATTGAATCATTTCCATATTGACAAATCCAGGATGACCTTATTTTACCATGCTTTTATTGAATCAGTTTTAACTTTTTCTCTGGTGTCATGGTTTGGAAACCTTTCTCTAAACAGCAGAAATTCACTCAATCAAATAGTTAAGTGGTCTAGCAGGGTGATCGGTAAGTCACTAGCTAATTTGGAGGCCCTGTATATCAGGCAACTAAAGTGAATAACAAGCTCAGTTTTAAGTGACGCCTCCCACCAACTACCTTGGATTGACTAATGTATTCAAACCTTCCCATACTCAAGCTCTTTCAGTTTCAAATTTGGCAATTTGTGTGCATGAGTATCATGATTTATCATATATTAGGGGGTGTTTCAGAAAGTGGGATAACTGAGTTACTTCGTAATTTGAAAAACATTTGGCTCCCTTTTCTGAAAATCCCATTTCAGAAGGGAGCTTGAATTATAGACAGGTAGGCTACCAAGGCAACAAATCCAGATTCATTAAGGTGCTTTTTGGCACAGTCATAGTTGCCTGCTATTCCAAGCCCTTTCTTTGTTTTTATATAAGCAGGTGGAAGTAGGCACAGAGGAGGACGACTCTTCTCTCGGGTGCTTGCCTGGTCCTTTTCTGTGTTTTGTCCTCATGACAAGAGTACTCTCTGCATTGTGTGTTCCATACTAGTTTCTTTTTCCTGTTTGTTATGAGTTATTTCACATCTACCCTGCCGCTTTTGAAGAACCTTTACATCACATTCTTTAGCAGACGCTCTTACCCAGAGCGACTTACATAGTTTACAGTTCTTTACAATGTTATTAAATATCCAGCTGTAGAAATGGATTACTGACCTAACTAAGAATCCCAAATTAATGTGGTATCCCAATCCGTCGATTTCAGTGTCCTTCATGTGCAGCTGTCGCCCCCCTTTGATCATGAACAAACCAAGGACTGTCACAGTCACACAGTAGCAACGCATAAGATACATATTTGTGGTTTCTGTAAATATGCACACTGGACAAGCTGTGGTCCATCGTCTGACAATCCTGCATTCCCACTCATGGAGAATCCCGTGAACATAGTTTGAGAGGATTTGTGCACTGAGAGTGTGTTCAGGGACGTTCCTGAGACAAAGTTTCATCTACATTTGCAATTTACTGGAGCCATTGATAGCAAATGACACCTGCCACAGTTCATCACAAAACATATCCCAAACCCGTTGCACTGGGCTACGCTTTCTGTAAACTGAATTCCACTAGATGCAGGGCGGTACAGAAACAGCACCCTACTTTTAAAAGATTTACAAATGTCTTGATGTTACTTTGGAACTCTGTACTGCAAGTGACCCATGCTTCTTTTACAGCAATCAAAATAGGGAATAAGGCCCATGCTACGGTGTCAAAATAAGACATTCCATATCTTGTTAACTTTTAGTATCGTTATAGCTGTGTTCTTAATTTCTTCCATCAATATGAATTGTGTATACCATTCAAGCTAGTCTGTTGTGGGAAGGGCAGGTTATTTGGGGTGGTGGGTCTTCAATACTAAGTCCTCATTCTCTCTCTGTATAGTATTTGTGTGGATAAAATAAAAGAGTATGTATGTTAATCACAAGAAAAACACTTTCAATGTCTTTGTAACATCTGCGGGCACTGAAGCTGTAGAGCCCATGGAAATGGGTTTTATATGATACTAGCAAAATCTCTGGCCTCCTTGTCAATTGAATTTCATTAAGGAAAACAGTGCATAAATGAAATGGTACACTAGTCCAACCCGGAGAAGTATGAGCAATAACTGGCTGCTTCTCCCAGTTACCTCATAGTCTTGTTGTGCATGATTTGTATCATGTTGCCACAGCAATTTACTGTGTTTTAATTACCTCATATTGGAGTTTAGCTGTTTGATATTGTGACACAACAAGGGGAGAGGTGATGTATGGCCAGTGCTTTAGTGCCTCCACCCCTTCCCCACCTCACATTATGCTCAGTGGATGGTACAGTACGAACCATCCGTTCAGCTTTAACAAAGTACGACAGTTTGTATCATTTGAAACCTTGGATTTGACAAACAGAATACAGTCCGTTTTTTTTCTTTTGAACGGAATCTCAAAACGTAACTGATACTGGTGCACACTAGCGTAGCCAGGAATCACAATGTAGGTGGGCCCAGAGAAAATCAAGTGGGCTTAGCCTAAAACGCATCTGTTATCAAAGTAGGCCAACACAACTACATCTGCTTGAATACACCACCGTTTAATCAGAGCATAAGCCTGTATGTCATCATAAGCAGTGTTAAGAACATAACGATAGGAACAGCATTGGCACAGCGGCCATACCACACACACACGCGCATCTGACAGACGCAATACCATCATCAAATCAGCAGGACAGTAGTGGATAGTACAGTAGTGGACAGTATGTAAAAACAATGCTTGGTCATAGTCTGGCTCAGCGGACACATAAACCACATGAAATAAACAACAGTGACTAGGCAACTAAATAGTAGGAAAATGTAGATTGGCTTACTTTTGATGATTATAACAGGAGAAGAGTTGAACACGGCAATGATTTTGTTATAGTCTAACGATTCAGCCAATTCTCTTTCAAAGGAGAGCAGGGACAAAGAGTTCAGTCTATGTGTCAACATTGCTGCTCCGATACCAGTTTTTATCCAATTTACAGTTGAAAACAATCGTTTGACAGTACAGCTTGTTATGGGTATTGAGGGCCTGTAGGAGACGGTTCATTCTTGGAAAGATATCGCATGGGCATGCATCGAGCACCTCCACAAGTGATGGAAATGCCCTGCCATTTGCTACTTTTCTCTCCAGCTGCTGAACAAACACCTCATGTTCAGAATCCTCAACAGCGATGTTAAAGTGTGCACCGGCAAGCTGTAATAAAGTCTTTTCGCTTAAGGTGTTCGACCGAGGAGCGGCAGCTCTCATTAACCCGTACGTGGCAGCCTTAAAAAGGGTGTTCAGTTCCATGATCTGCTTGTCTAGTATATCATTCCACAATTGTTTCAGGGCAGAGTTGTCCTTGACAGGCGATGCTTTGCCCAGGGTAGACTCGATCAGCGTATCGCCCAACTTAGCTGTCAACTTCCTCTTTCGGGCCCCAGTGACGTCCCAATTCACAGTGTCATGCCTTTTCATCAAATCATCCGTCAGTGCCATTACTTTATCAAGGTAATTTTCTTCATTCCTAAATGTAGTGTATCTCTCCTTAAGCCCTTCGATTAGATCAATGCAATCTGTTACTGATATAGTGGCAGACTGCAAGCCCTTAGTAACATAGTCACTCGTTTCAAACAACTTGTTGAACGTTACAAGTAGAAAGAGAAATTTTTTCGTTTGCATTTGTTGCAGTAGTGAGTCGGCCTCACATTTTGTCTGGCCTGAGCTTTCAGAAATTTCAGCAAGAGTCTCCAATATAGTACCCAAAAGTATCAGCATTTTACTCACTGCACTTGACCACGAGCTCCATTGGACATCACAGGACCTCTCTAGCTCTAAAGTGGTTTTCCCTGGCCGCAGCTGTTGCTGGATTTCCATTAATCTAGCATGCCTATGTGACCCCGTCATGAAACTATGCAAGTTGTTAATGACATCAAAAAATGTTGATATGCTAGGGGACACCATTGATGCTGTGCACAGCACGATGTTAAGGCGGTGGGAATTATAATGCACATATACTGAGTAAGGAAAGGTTTTCTTTAAAATCACATGTACCCCTCCTTTATTGCCGGACATAACCGATGCCACATCGAACCCAAATCCGACGCACAAAGCTGGATCCAGCTGCAACGGCTCCAATACTTCCAGGATCTTTGCTGATATAGCACTTGCGCTCATGTCCCCTGCCTCTACAACCCACACAGCCCTTTCCTTCAACAGGCCTTTATGTATGTATCGGATACAGACTGCCACAAGCTCTTTTTTGGTAAGTCTTTACATTCATCTGCCAAAATTGCATAGTATGTGTCTGTCTCGTCGTGCAAACCCCCTTTTATTTTGCGGATAATTAAATGATGCTGCGATTTCCAGTATTCCATTCTGGATATCAGGGCTAGTGAGTTTCGCGTTTCTAAGCAATTCGTCCAGTCGCCTTTTTATTTCTATGTGATAGCTGGAGATCGGTTGAAATAATTCCAGTAAGTTGCCTTTGTTCAGTGCCTCTTCGTTTTCACAAACGAACTGTTGACAGCATCTTTGTGCAGCTGGTTAATTATATTTCCCCGTCCTGGTTGATGGCTTTGTTTGTAATCTTCAGACCTGCCCAGCGTTGTAGCATGTGCCCTGCTAGCCTCGTGTTTAACACAACACTGGGAGAGATGCTTCCAGTCTCTGAAGCCCGTTTTTATAAATCGGCTCTCGGTGGCTGCTTCGGGGAAATGGCGACATGGCTTACAAAACACAATGTCTCTCGAAGTACTGTACTCTAGCCATGGGAACTTTTCATACCACCGGACATTAAAACTTCTTCCTTTGCCTGTTATAGTGGTGACTGGAAATGAAATGAGTTTGGGCTGGGTAGCAGGGTCATCAATGGTGGACAAGTCGGATGGGGCTGTTACGTCCTCAGTCAGTGGTGCGGAAATTGTCACGGTAATTGTCGCCATGCTAAGAATTTGTCGAAATTTGGACGTGCTGCTAAAGCCTCCTAGAATGGACGGAGCCCTGCTTGAGGGGGGTGGGCGGGCTCTAACTCGAATGAGTAGAGGCTTCAATCAGGTCGTGTTTGGGTGCACATATGCGTGCACAGAGAAAGCAAATCATTACGCCTGTTTGCAGTTTTTGTAACGAGCAGCGTTTGCGAGATGTCTGGTCGGGGAAAAGGAGGAAAAGGGTTGGGGAAAGGAGGCGCTAAGCGTCACCGTAAGGTTCTTCGTGATAATATCCAGGGAATTACTAAGCCGGCAATTCGTCGCTTGGCTCGCCGTGGTGGTGTTAAGCGTATCTCTGGTCTCATTTACGAGGAGACGCGCGGTGTGCTAAAGGTCTTCTTGGAGAACGTCATTCGTGATGCAGTCACCTACACAGAACATGCTAAGAGGAAGACTGTCACTGCCATGGATGTGGTGTACGCTCTGAAGCGGCAGGGTCGCACACTGTACGGCTTTGGAGGCTAAATGTCATGTCTGCGCTAAAAAAAACCCCAAAGGCTCTTTTAAGAGCCACCCACTTCCCCAGTTGAAAGAGTTAAAACGTTCTACTGCCAACACAATCGTGTAACATTGTCGCGCCTGCACAAAACTAGCTGTAGCATATCTGACCATACATTGTCGGTTACATCGTGTATTTTCGTTCAAGCAGTAATCTCGTTGAAGGTTGTGTACTGCCGTTCTGTCTACAAGAACGGTTTCCCCAGAGGCCGCTCTGTGCCACATTGATTTGCGAGATCGACCAAACAATGCAAGTTTTTAGCTGACTGTTAAGAAACACTTGTAGCAGTACTCGAACGGGGAAATGAGAGTCGTCCAGAACCTGGGAAATAAATGAATCATTAACGAATGGGGTGGGTGTATCATATTTAATCCTACCTGAAAGCCATAATTGTTTAGCATATAATGTGTAAAAACATGCCAGAAGAAACCAAGGAGGGCGCACCACTGAAGACTGTTGGTAGGGGCTGTTTTTAAATGGTCTACTTTGTTTAAAAACAAAAAATGTGACTGATGAAACCTTAGAGCATTTTTATTTCGGAATGTGATAGGTCAGTCGCCGCCTAGGAAATGGTGAAATATCTTGTTCTACAAGGTAACAGTAACGCAGGATTATTATTTATTTATTTATTTATTTTTGATGAAAAAGAACATGCTTTATTTTGGATTGTTGTAAAAATGAAGCTGTGGAAAATTCGCTGAAGAAGGACGGCTGATATAATGTTTGTACCAGCTGAGTCAGTTTTTAACAAATCAAGACTGAATTAAATCGTAAACGAACTCTAGTTTGACGTGGATAAGATACAGTATTCATAGATTATCATGTTTATTGGTGTATGATTAATGTATGTTACGCAGGTTTTTGATTGCTGGTTTTTCATATATGCCTTGAACGTATTTCCTGACTAATGTCACCTACATGATCTTTTTCTGGAAGAAGGTTTAGACTATTAATAATACAAAAGAGAAAAAGTGGAAGTCGCGCGGTACAAGTCCTTTGATAGATGGTTAACGTTCAGACATGTGGTATTCCCGCCCAAGGAAGTCAGCCAATCGAATTTGAACGTCCTTCAATTCGGAAGAATTTACCAATGAGATCCAGGGACCACTGGCTGACAAAATTTGCATACCCTCTCTATATAAATCAAGTATGTGGCTTGATAGTTTGAGATTGAGAAAACTGAGAAGGTAATAATGCCTGAGCCAGCCAAGTCTGCTCCCAAAAAGGGATCGAAGAAAGCCGTCACTAAGACGGCCGGGAAGGGTGGCAAGAAGCGAAGAAAGTCTAGAAAGGAGAGTTATGCCATCTACGTGTACAAGGTGTTGAAACAAGTGCACCCTGACACGGGTATCTCTTCAAAGGCTATGGGTATCATGAATTCCTTCGTCAACGATATCTTCGAGCGCATCGCCGGTGAGTCGTCTCGTTTGGCTCACTACAACAAGCGCTCCACGATCACCTCCAGGGAGATCCAGACTGCCGTGCGTCTGCTGTTGCCCGGAGAGCTGGCCAAACACGCCGTGTCCGAGGGCACCAAGGCCGTCACCAAGTACACTAGCTCCAAGTAAAGTGATGTGGTGGCAAATCCAACCCAAAGGCTCTTTTAAGAGCCACCCACTGTTTCGGTTAAGAGGCAGAAACCATTTTACCTTATCTACGTCTAACTAGTTTTGGATCATGTGGCGTTAAAAGCGTCTTGATGTGCAGGGGGCGCTTTGCGTTAAGGCTAACGCTTAGGAAATGGACAGTACAGACGAGCTATAGATGTAGAACCATACCATATGTCGCTGTTGGACACATACTCTGGTATACGTTCAATTCTCCCCCAGTAACATTGTTAAAATTGGCTTGCTCCCATATTATTCACTTTACTACAAGATACATTGTGGCCCCGGTTAGACACGCAGTACGCTCGGAGAGGGGTGCGCTATGGCTTAAATTCATGTTTTTTACAGCGCCCGATACACCTTTCAAGAGTTCGCACCTTTCAATCAAGAGTATGTGTTTACGATTAGTGTGGTATATTCAATAAGCGAGTGTAACTGCATATCTTTATTCATGTCGGCTGTGTTGCATATGAGGGAGGAGGAATGGCTCAGTGTGGAGGCTGTTGTACGGATACATTTTCGTGACGTTGAATTCTCCACTGGTAACAATGTAAAAGTTGAACGAGTATGACAGGGAGGAGAACAGCAAAATGGAACAAAGGGCTTTGTGCGTGAGGAAGCTTTGCGAGGAGATTGGGAAAGAAGGTGGGAGCAGAGAGATGTTTGAATTTTAGGCGGCAGAGACGATGAAGAAACGACCCAATGGCCACAGACAACGAACTGAAGTGCGGACCAATGACAGCTCCGTATAAGCTCATCCAATCAGCCTTTGCCTGCTACGCCTTATAAACATATGCTAAGGGTATAGTTGTTACTCTTCTGTCAAGGAAAAAGTTAGTGTTTCGTCGCGATGGCTAGAACCAAGCAGACTGCCCGTAAATCTACTGGGGGCAAAGCCCCCAGGAAGCAGCTCGCCACTAAGGCTGCTCGTAAGAGCGCGCCTGCAACAGGCGGTGTGAAGAAGCCTCACCGCTACAGGCCCGGCACAGTGGCTCTGAGAGAGATCCGCCGTTACCAGAAGTCTACCGAGTTGCTGATTCGCAAACTGCCTTTCCAGCGGCTGGTGAGAGAAATTGCCCAGGACTTCAAGACCGACTTGCGTTTCCAGAGCTCTGCCGTCATGGCTCTGCAGGAAGCCAGCGAGGCCTATCTGGTTGGCCTGTTTGAGGACACCAACCTGTGCGCCATCCACGCCAAAAGGGTGACCATCATGCCCAAGGACATTCAGCTGGCTCGCCGCATCCGAGGAGAGCGCGCTTAAAATACGTCTACTCCATCTAACCGGATATCCAACGGCTCTTTTAAGAGCCACACAAGTGTCTCAGAACAGCAGATCTCTCCACATTTGCTTACTCAGGTCATCACGATGTGAACATCTGGGTCCCAGCATTCCGTTTTGTCCTTCGTTTGCGTGCTGTAATTGCTTCGCGATCAGGTATCAAGTGACATTTAGTGTTAGTCGCACATTATTTTTTTAAAAGGCCTTGGAAGGGAGTATGACGTGCTCTCCATTTACGAGTGAGTGACCGTTTGGGATATGGTTTGCTATCAATGGCTCCAGTAAATTGCAAATGTAGATGAAACTTTGCGGAACGTATACTGTTCTAATAGCAGTTCATCTGAGTAGACGAGTACATCGATCCCTGAACACACTTTCAGTGCGCAAATCTATTCAGCTATGTCCACGGGATTCTCCATGAATGGGAACGCACGATTGTCAGACGATGGACCACAGCTTGTCCAGTGTGCATATTTACAGAAACCACAAATATGTATCTTATGCGTTGCTACTGTGTGACTGTGACAGTCCTTGGTTTGTTCATGATCAAAGGGGGGCGACAGCTGCACATGAAGGACACTGAAATCGAAGGATTGGGATATCACATTAATTTGGGATTCTTAGTTAGGTCAGTAATCCATTTCTACAGCTGGATATTTAATAACATTGTAAAGAACTGTAACCTAAGTAAGTCGCTCTGGGTGAGAGCGTTTGCTAAAGAATATTATGTAAAGGTTCTTCAAAACCGACAGGTTAGACATGAAATAACTCATAACAAACAGGTAAAAGCAATTAGTATGGAACCACATTTATTTGCGATTCTTAGGTCAGTCAGTAAATATCCAGCTGTATAAATGGATAACATTGTAAAGAACTGTAACCTGTGTAGGTCGCTCTGGGTGAGAGCGTCTGCTAAAGAATGTGATGTAAAGGTTCTTCAAAACCGGCAGGTTAGACTGACAACTGCCGTTTCTGTAAATAAAGAAGTCTTTTCTGCGAAGATCGGAATTGCGCCTTGTTTTTCCTTACAATATTCATAATCTTATATAGAGGTCGGGCAGATGCCACGAGTGCTACACTTGAACACGTTCAGTGTGAATGTTGCTTTATGTTACACTGTATCCCACTATATATTAGAGAGCATCTACCCATACCAATGTATAAATACTCAGGACTTACATTTACTCATGCCCCTAACCAATGTATATTTTCAGGTACAATGGAGTATATTTTCTGATTAATGCTATTACTTGTTTTTAACTGGGTACCTGTAATTTGCTCTTAGCTTTAGTTCAGAATTGTGCTTTAATAGAAAGAAAGAACAAACAGTATGTATCTTCATTATGGATTTGTGTTAGTAGACATTTGTCAGATGACTTAATAACTCCTCTGATTGAATATTTTCTCTTTCAACGAAATCAATCCAAGATTTCACTCAAAATGCAGAAGGTCTAAATAGGAAAGATGAGCATTCATCTCCACACAGCAACAGATACTCAGTTTTGGGTAAGCAATTCCTTTTCCTTCTCTTAATTGCATCTTGTATTGATCATTATTTTTGTATCATACAATTGCGTTGCATTTGAACACATCCACAGATTATTTAACCATTTAGTTAACTTCATTAGTTAACTTTGCGCAGAAATCCCAGTGTGTAAAAGTTCAGAAAAAAAAATGCAGTTCCTGATTTCAGTCAGTTTGCTAACCTTTGTTGTGCTTCTCCAAATGTTTTGCGATATCTGACTTTGCAATATGTAATATGCTTTAAAACTGAATGTCACCACATCAGAATACAAAGAGAGAGGGAACCCACAGATACAGAATAATAACTCAGTCAGTGCATCCATTAAGTACACAAAACAAAGAAGATTTGCTTTTAGAACTGATTAGAGTAATGGCAACATTTTTGCTGCCTACATTTCAAAGTGCCATCACAGTAAAATGTTATTTTTCATATTCATGATGTAGGTCACAGTGCATATTGAATTTTATGATGGAACAAATACACTAAATTTGTTGTATTGTTTTATTGCATTCAGGTGAGCTGCCACAGCCAACAGTAAGTGTGAAACCTTCATCCATTGAGTTATAAGAGTCAGTACAGCTGAACTGTCCCTCCTTCTGTGTCCTGATGTACCTTCTACACAGCGGTGGCCACAGTCATGTTTGGTTTAATTTGAAAGAGGTTCAGGTGCCAAATACACTATATGGACAAAAATATTCGGACGCCTGACCATTACATTGTAATGACATTGTAGTCAAATACATATACTTTGATATGGAGTTGGTCCCCCTTTTGCAGCTATAACAGCATCCACTCTTCTTGGAAGGCTTTCCACAAGATTTTGAAGTGTTTCTGGGGGAATCTGTGCCCATTCATTCTGTAGAGTATTTATGAGGTCAGGCACTGATGTTGGACGAGAAGGCCCGGCTCACAATCTCCGTTCCAGTTCATCCCAAAGGTGCTTGATAGGGTTGAGGTCAGGGCTCTGTGCGGGCCAGTCAAGTTCTTCGACACTGAACTCATCAAACCATGTCTTTATAGTCCTTGCTTTGTGCAGTGGGGCACAGTCATGTTGGAATAGAAAAGGGCCTTCCCCAAACTGTTGCCACAAAGTTGGAAGCATAGCATTGTCCAAAATATCTTGCTATGTTGAAGCATTAAGATTGCCCTTCACTGGAGATAAGGGGCCTAGCCCAAACCCTGAAAAACAGGTGTGGCCAAATACTTTTCTCCATATAGTGTACTTCTAATATAATATTGAAGAACTCTCAACCAACCTTAAAGCTACTTAAAAACAGTAACATCCAGATGGGCCACAACAGCAGAGGGTTGCCTTCTCCCCTTCAGCACAATCACGTTTGTGTGTGTGTGTGTGTGTGTGTGTCTGTGTGTGTGTGTGTGTGTGTGTGTATGTGTGTGTATGTGTGTGTGTTTCTTTGTGTGCATCTACACATTCGGATCACTTGCCCTTTTATACCTCAAAGTTAACTGTACCATCATGTCATGGGAAAAATGTTGGAAGACTCAATGTTGTGAGATAACAGATAGCGGGTCAGGGAGGTGGAGAGAGCTTCTTCTTAAGTCAGGCCTAGAACAGGCCTCGATGCTCAGTTTTTGCCTACGCTCAGCCTTGATGTTCAGCCTTATGCTCAGGTAGATGCTGAGCCATCTGTTCAGGCATCCAGTCCGTGCCTCAGTTTCTCCTGCAACTTTTTGGACTTTTCCTTTTGGAGTTCTGCTGCTATTGTGAGTGGTTCCTGGGTTCTTCCTTCCTGGTAACAATTGGCTTGGGTAATTTTCTCTTCACGCATTCATTCATCCATTCAGTGATCCATCCATGTTCTTGTTTTGTTAATGTCTTTATGTAATTTAGTGGCTGTTAAGGTAGTGGATGAGGTCTGTAGCCCAGACTTCCAATTTTGTCTTTGTCTTAGTGTAACTGCTCAATAAAGCTTTTTACTTTATTCCAGTTGATCCACCAGACTGCTCATTTCCTATCAATGAATTTGGTGATTTAATTGATATCTTTAATATTAATTATTGAATTAAATAAATTTTTCTTAATTATTTTACATGATGGTTAAGTGAGGAGTTTTATTAATTGGCGTCATTTGTTTTCAGTATTCAGAATTCCAGGTGATAAACAAGGGCATCAATTTCTAAGACCGCTGGGTTCAGACCATTTAATTTGATTAAATCCTCACTTCCCCGACAACACCCAGCAATAGGCTTCCCCTGTTTCCAGCTCACCCACCGCCACTGGCAACAGGCAGTTGATTAGCACAGTGAATTGCATGGATTTACAATAGTAAATATTACTGTATGTCACCTGCTTAGTACAGTAAATTCTGGCATGGCATCTACCTAGATGTTTTGCTTGTTTTATTTTTTTTTTGGAAATGTTAAATTTCTTTTCCCTCAATATTTCCTGCCATCGTAGGCAGAGTGCCCCAATCTGAAAAGCACAATCCCTTGAAGCTCTCTTGTGGTGCCTGCCGTTGATCTTGAATTTGTCTGTCAGAAGTTTTTCAACTTCGCAACAAATGATAACAGCATAAGTCCCCCTTATGAGCCACACTATTTAACCATTGATTAGATCACAGTTTCATGCTGCGCATAGAGAACAAAGGAAAGAGAACCAAAAATGTGCAGTCATAAAGAATGTTTGCATTCACCACATAAATGAGACAGTCAAACGTTGTATCAAACATTATTATGCATAGGGCCATGCACCTCAATGAACAATAAAAAAGTCTAAATGTCTCCGTCCGTAAGCAACTCCTGAAAATATGCATATGTAAGAACAGTAATCACACAAACAAATAAAAGTAATCCACGAAGTAATATCCAAAAACAAGACAGGAAAGATACAAAAGATTGATCTCACCAAACTCCAAAAGGTTCCAGCAAAAGTTCTGATCTATGTCATCCAGTGAAAATATAGAAATAGCCTTGACTGAAATACCCTCAAGCTGTGGTAAGCAATCATTTGCAGACAAAAAGCAAATAGCAGCTGTCAGCAGGAAACTACATGTATATATATGAGTATGAGGAAATTCCTACCTGAGTGACAGTTGAACAACACTTTAACTGCAATGCTTTACTTACACATTTTCTTTCATGTTTTCATTTCATGTATGAATGTATATTTTTCTTCAGGACCTTGGATTTACCAATGTATGCAAACCTTCCCAAAATCAATCTCTTTGACTTTCAAATGTAGCAATCTGTGTGCATGAGAATCATGATTTCTTTTTTATATTAGGGGGTGTTTCAGAAAGTGGGATAACTGAGTTACTTCGTAATTTGAAAAACATTTGGCTCCCTTTTCTGAAAATCCCATTTCAGAAGGGAGCTTGAATTATAGACAGGTAGGCTACCAAGGCAACAAATCCAGATTCATTAAGGTGCTTTTTGGTACAGTCATAGCTGCCTGCTATTCCAAGCCCTTTCTTTGTTTTTATATAAGCAGGTGGAAGTAGGCACAGAGGAGGACGACTCTTCTCTCAGGTGCTTGCCTGGTCCTATCCTGTGTTTCGTCCTCATGACAAGAGTACTCTCTGCATTGTGTGTTCCATACTAATTGCTTTTACCTGTTTGTTATGAGTTATTTCATGTCTAACCTGTCGCTTTTGAAGAACCTTTACATCACATTCTTTAGCAGACGCTCTTACCCAGAGCGACTTACATAGGTTACAGTTCTTTACAATGTTATAAAATATCCAGCTGTAGAAATGGATTACTGACCCAACTAAGAATCCCAAATTAATGTGATATCCCAATCCTTCGATTTCAGTGTCCTTCATGTGCAGCTGTCGCCCCCCTTTGATCATGAACAAACCAAGGACTGTCACAGTCACACAGTAGCAACGCATAAGATACATATTTGTGGTTTCTGTAAATATTCACACTGGACAAGCTGTGGTCCATCGTCTGACAATCATGCGTCCACATTCATGGAAAATCCCGTGGACATAGTTGGAATAGTTTTGCGCACTGAAAGTGTGTTCAGGGATAGATGAACTCGTCTACTCAGATAAACTGCAATTAGAACAGTATACGTTCTATAGTTTCATCTACATTTGCAATTTACTGGAGCCATTGATACTAAATGACACCTGCCTGTTCTTACGAGCAGCCTTAGAGGCGAACTGCTTCCTAGGGGCTTTGCCACCAGTAGATTTACGGGCAGTCTGCTTGGTTCTAGCCATCGTGACGAAACACTTACTACTTTTTTTGATAGAAAAGTAACATCGATACCCTCAGCACATGTTTATAAGGCGTAGCAGGCAAAGGCTGATTGGATGATCTTATACGGAGCTGTCATTGGTCCGCACTTCAGTTCGTTGTCTGAGGCCATTGGTTCGTTTCTTCATCGTCTCTGCCGCCTAAAATTCAAACATCTCTCTGCTCCCGCCTTCTTTCCCAATCTCCTCGCAAAGCGTCCTCACACACAAAGCCCTTTGTTCCATTTTGCTGTTCTCCTCCCTGTCATACTCGTTCACAATAGTGATGGGAATAACAGCTCTTTTGGCTCCGTTCCTTTCCGAGATCCGTTCAACTCATCGTTCTTTTAGGGGGCGGGTATCACTGGGTTTATCTGCGTAATAATCATATCGTATAAAACTACACGTATTGTGTATATGTGCTTTACAACGTCACCGCCCTTTGAAGGCGAAAATCACTCGAAAACCAAACTGTCTCTCTCACCAAAGACTTGGATAGGTCGCGATGGTAACATCACTGTTTCATAAGTTACCGAGTCGTTTGAGTTACTTGATAATTCCGCTACAGTTCCGCCTAATCACGAGACAAGATCAACCCGGATGATCAAGTACACTTTGTAGGAGTACGCGCAGTCATACACATTTTGGAGTCGCTAGAGTGCGTGATGCCATGTTAATATATTGTTGATCAATACGTGGCAACTGCCTTAACGTTGACCGCAGGTACACTCGAGTAAAGAGCGGTTTTGCACATTTTAAAGACACCAGTGGGTGGCCCTTAAAAGAGCCTTTGGGTTCTTGGGGTAGTGGTGGTCGCTGCAGCAATTACTTGCCCTTGACGGCCTTCTCGGTCTTCTTGGGCAGCAGCACAGCCTGGATGTTAGGCAGAACTCCGCCCTGAGCGATAGTGACACCGCCCAGAAGCTTGTTCAGCTCCTCGTCGTTACGCACTGCAAGCTGCAGGTGACGGGGAATGATACGGGTCTTCTTGTTGTCCCGAGCAGCATTACCAGCCAACTCAAGGATCTCAGCCGTCAGATACTCGAGCACGGCCGCCAAGTAAACCGGGGCACCAGCGCCGACGCGCTCGGCGTAGTTTCCTTTGCGGAGCAGTCTGTGAACGCGACCGACCGGGAACTGGAGCCCAGCCCTGGACGAACGAGTCTTGGCCTTAGCCCTGGCTTTCCCACCGGTTTTACCTCTTCCGCTCATGTTTAGCCTCGCCTTGCTGCGTTTACTCGACAACTGTCAAATGAAATGACGCAGCCAACCCTCGCGAGCCTGGTTTATAGCTACAAGAAACGCATTCATTGGATAAGGCATCGATGGGATTTCATCCAATCAAATCTAAACAGGCCTTTTGCGCGGGCGTTCAACTTTTACATTGTTTCCGGTGGAGAATTCAACGTCACTAAAGTGTATCCGTACAACAGCCTCCACACTGAGTTATTCATCATTTGCAAACGCATAGCCGACATGAATACAGATATGTATAGTTACACTCGCTTATTGAATATACCACACTAATCGTAAACACATTTTGGGGGCGACAGTGGCTCAGGAGGTAGAGCAGTCGACTGGGGATTGGAAGGTCCCTGGTTTGAATCTGGCTCATCCTGACAGAGTGTCGAAGTGTCCTTGAGCAAGACACTGAACCCCCAACAGCTCCCAGTAGCCAGTTGGTAAGCCTGTATAGCAGCCTCCGCCACTGGTAGGTAGATGTGAGGCATATAACTGAAAAGTGCTTTGAGTACTCAAATGAGTAGAAAAGCACTATATAAATGCAGTCCATTTACATAATCGTGAAAGGTGCGATACTTTATTTTTATTATCCTTATTCCTCTTGAACATATTTTTACTTTCTATTTTTTATCATTGCTGTACATACTTTTCTCCTTTCATCTATTCTATTTTCATCTCTGCTACTTTGCACAGTCTATGGAGTTGGACCGGTTGTACATTTCAAGTTATAACTGTGCATGTGACATAGTTCTTAATTCTTGATGCGTTATTAGGTTTTTTTTCCTTTTTAAGTAGTCTGCGTTGCTCGTCTGTACTGTTTATTTCCCAAGTGTTTGTGAATTACTTGTGGTGTACAGTAATAAATCTTATTTCCCACTCGTGGAATCCATACTGCTACTATTTAACACGATTCAATAATTGCTGCTACTGGGACGCTAGGTAAAGCGTGTGCATGTTAGTGCGCACGAAGGTTTGAACAAGACCGAGCTCATTTCTATTTGACATCTGCATATGCAGCTAAAGTGTCTTTAAGGGAGCTGCACGTGTATTCACAGAAATCGAACTGCCTATACAGCACAGTCGCAACTGCAGGCATACAAGCAAAGTAAAGAGCTAAGCAAAACGTGTTTGCGCTTTCACGAAGTTATTTGGGTGGCTCTTAAAAGAGCCTTTGCGGTGCTAGAAATGAGCTTTCAAGTGTTCACTTTTTCTTGGGAGCCGCTTTCTTGGCTTTGGTGGTCTTGGGTTTGGCCACCTTGGGCTTAGCAGCCTTGGCTTTCTTGGGACTCTTGGTCGCCTTCTTGGCTGCTGCCGGCTTCTTGGCTTTCTTGGGGCTCTTCGTGGCCTTCTTGGGTGCAGCGGGCTTTTTCGCCTTCTTCGGCGACTTCTTGGCCGCGGCAGGCTTCTTTGAGGCGGCGGGCTTCTTTGCCGCTGCCTTCTTTGGCTTCTTGGCAGTAGCGGGTTTCTTGGCGGCCGGCTTCTTCGCTTTCGGAGCTACTTTCTTAGCAGGCTTCTTTTTCGCAGCCTCGGCTTGCTTTTTGTTGAGTTTGAAAGAGCCAGATGCGCCGGTTCCTTTAGTCTGCAGCAGGGTGCCCTTGGTTACCAGGCTCCTGAGCGCCAGCTTGACACGGGAGTTGTTGTTCTCCACATCGTATCCGCCGGCCGCCAGAGCTTTCTTCAGGGCGGCGAGGGACACTCCGCTCCTCTCTTTGGAGGCGGACACGGCCTTGACGATCAATTCTCCAACGCTGGGGCCCGATTTTCTTGGCTTGCTTGCTGCTTTCTTTTTAGGAGCCTTGGCCGGAGCGGCGGCAGCAGGGGCGGGAGCTGGTGTGACTTCAGCCATGATTCTGTCGTTCGGATTTCTCGGTTCACACGTGTACAGGACGTACCACTGCCTGATTCAGAACTGCTTCCCAATCAAGGGGTTGGCCTTACTTAAACATCACATGAGAGCCGTGTAGACTCAACCCCTTCGGCAATGATTCGGTGCTCCCGACAACCTTGTCCGCTTGTGTTTTCTCGTCGTGAAAATCAGTCAAATAATCAACCTTGCAATTGTACACCAAGTGAAAAAGCACAGAATAATGACGGAAAGCCTTTCCGCTCGCATCACAACCCTTCGTGTTACGGAGTTCTGCTATATTTTAGTGCGACGTGCCCAAAACCTAGTCGCTTTGCGGGGACACGGAACCGTTCACATTGCTTTTCGTGCAGATTTTCACACCTAAAACGGATAAAACATTTGCTGCACGTTGACATCGCGTGTTATCCATTCACGCAAGACCCATGCGCATCTCGAAAAGACGATGTCATTCGTTTCTTAACCGAACGTGAGTTTTAATTCGGACTCCTTTTGTGCCAGTTAAAGCACACATTAGACCGTGTTTCCTCTTCGTTGCCCTTGGGTGAGATTTTGATCACTACCGTCATCTGCCTCTCTGTAGTCGTGCTCGCGTATGTTATCTGGGGTTCTCACTTTTTTTTTCGGGGCATACAACACAAACTATTTTTTCTGGTTGCCTTTCAGCGTTGCTAAAACCAGATCGCGCAGGAAGCAGAATGACATTACACTATTTTCATCTAGCAGGCGCTCTTATCCAGAACGGTGTACAGTTTTATTTATTTGTAGGCTTACAGCTAGATATTTACTGACGTAGCTGTGGGTTAAGTACCTTGCACAAGGGTACAACAGGAGTGCCCCGGCGGGATTCGCATCAGCCACATTTTGGTTATGATCCTTGCTCCCTACCACAACAACCACACTGCCGCGATTACTCTAATTCCTGACAACTGTCTCCCTACCCATACACTTTCTCTCTTTCTCACTCTGTGTGCGTGGGAGTGAAAGACAATGAGAGAGTGTACTGAAAAAAATACTGGAACTCCATCTGAAGTCATGCATGTATGTGTGCTCATGTGAGAGACAGAGAGGAGGAGATGGAAGAGACAAAGATATCAAGAGAAAATGGCCTCAGGGTCGTTACTCTGCTTTATAGTTCCTTTAAATCATTTATTGAGTCTTCCATTTGTCTCAATGATTTTATAAATGTAGGTCATAAACTTTATATAAAAGTATAAAATATAGTATTAAAATAATACAGTAAAAATTGTATAAAAATATAAAAAGGGCTATGTTTCACTTTTTCTAATGGAAGGGTCACTCCAAGAAAGGTCAAAAATTAATTTAGGAGGTTTTCTCTGCTGTTGAACTCAGAAGGGGCTCATTTTTGACCCCTGAGACAACACAATCCTTGAGGCATACTGGGTTGGAACATGCCTTCAATTCAAAAGGACATCAAAACATAGCTTGTGCTTCACACACCATGCAGGTGACCAGTTGGAATGTATGTACTCAAACGGAAGGTGTCAAAAAGAGCATTCAAAACGTTTAAGATCCTGGAAAGTCATGTGTAGACCTACCTGCAGCTGTGTGCTTGAGGCTATGACGTTGTCGAAAGGACATGAACACCCTTTCAGAGATATTGAGCGTGATCGACATTAGACAGAGTCATCAGCTGATCCTGAGCACATAAGTAAACATTGACTGTGGAGATGTGTGCGGCGCTTATGTAGCCGATGTCTTTGCAAAGCTGTCGTGGTGATTATGCACACGGCTTAAAGCAACAGTTTCAATGTCTTACTGAACATGAATTTAAAGACATAACGCACCCCTCTCCGAGCGTACTGCGAGTCTAACCGGGGCCACAATGTGTAGTAAAGTGAATAATATGGGAGCAAGCCAATTTTAACAATGTTACTGGGGGAGAATTGAATGTATACCAGAGTATGTGTCCAACAGCGACATATGGTATGGTTCTACATCTATAGCTCGTCTGTACTGTCCATTTCCTAAGCGTTAGCCTTAACGCAAAGCGCCCTCTGCACATCAAGACGCTTTTAACGCCACATGATCCAAAACTAGTTAGACGTAGATAAGGTAAAATGGTTTCTGCCTCTTAACCGAAACAGTGGGTGGCTCTTAAAAGAGCCTTTGGGTTGGATTTGCCACCACATCACTTTACTTGGAGCTAGTGTACTTGGTGACGGCCTTGGTGCCCTCGGATACGGCGTGTTTGGCCAGCTCTCCGGGCAACAGCAGGCGCACGGCAGTCTGGATCTCCCTGGAGGTGATCGTGGAGCGCTTGTTGTAGTGAGCCAAACGAGACGACTCACCGGCGATGCGCTCGAAGATATCGTTAACGAACGAATTCATGATACCCATAGCTTTTGATGAGATACCCGTGTCAGGGTGCACTTGTTTCAACACCTTGTACACGTAGATGGCATAACTCTCCTTCCTAGACTTTCTTCGCTTCTTGCCACCCTTCCCGGCCGTCTTAGTGACGGCTTTCTTCGATCCCTTTTTGGGAGCAGACTTGGCTGGCTCAGGCATTATTACCTTCTCAGTTTTCTCAATTTCAAACTATCAAGCCACATACTTGATTTATATAGAGAGGGTATGCAAATTTTGTCAGCCAGTGGTCCCTGGATCTCATTGGTAAATTCTTCCGAATTGAAGGACGTTCAAATTCGATTGGCTGACTTCCTTGGGCGGGAATACCACATGTCTGAACGTTAACCATCTATCAAAGGACTTGTACCGCGCGACTTCCACTTTTTCTCTTTTGTATTATTAATAGTCTAAACCTTCTTCCAGAAAAAGATCATGTAGGTGACATTAGTCAGGAAATACGTTCAAGGCATATATGAAAAACCAGCAATCAAAAACCTGCGTAACATACATTAATCATACACCAATAAACACGATAATCTATGAATACTGTATCTTATCCACGTCAAACTAGAGTTCGTTTACGATTTAATTCAGTCTTGATTTGTTAAAAACTGACTCAGCTGGTACAAACATTATATCAGCCGTCCTTCTTCAGCGAATTTTCCACAGCTTCATTTTTACAACAATCCAAAATAAAGCATGTTCTTTTTCATCAAAAATAAATAAATAAATAAATAATAATCCTGCGTTACTGTTACCTTGTAGAACAAGATATTTCACCATTTCCTAGGCGGCGACTGACCTATCACATTCCGAAATAAAAATGCTCTAAGGTTTCATCAGTCACATTTTTTGTTTTTAAACAAAGTAGACCATTTAAAAACAGCCCCTACCAACAGTCTTCAGTGGTGCGCCCTCCTTGGTTTCTTCTGGCATGTTTTTACACATTATATGCTAAACAATTATGGCTTTCAGGTAGGATTAAATATGATACACCCACCCCATTCGTTAATGATTCATTTATTTCCCAGGTTCTGGACGACTCTCATTTCCCCGTTCGAGTACTGCTACAAGTGTTTCTTAACAGTCAGCTAAAAACTTGCATTGTTTGGTCGATCTCGCAAATCAATGTGGCACAGAGCGGCCTCTGGGGAAACCGTTCTTGTAGACAGAACGGCAGTACACAACCTTCAACGAGATTACTGCTTGAACGAAAATACACGATGTAACCGACAATGTATGGTCAGATATGCTACAGCTAGTTTTGTGCAGGCGCGACAATGTTACACGATTGTGTTGACAGTAGAACGTTTTAACTCTTTCAACTGGGGAAGTGGGTGGCTCTTAAAAGAGCCTTTGGGGTTTTTTTTAGCGCAGACATGACATTTAGCCTCCAAAGCCGTACAGTGTGCGACCCTGCCGCTTCAGAGCGTACACCACATCCATGGCAGTGACAGTCTTCCTCTTAGCATGTTCTGTGTAGGTGACTGCATCACGAATGACGTTCTCCAAGAAGACCTTTAGCACACCGCGCGTCTCCTCGTAAATGAGACCAGAGATACGCTTAACACCACCACGGCGAGCCAAGCGACGAATTGCCGGCTTAGTAATTCCCTGGATATTATCACGAAGAACCTTACGGTGACGCTTAGCGCCTCCTTTCCCCAACCCTTTTCCTCCTTTTCCCCGACCAGACATCTCGCAAACGCTACTCGTTACAAAAACTGCAAACAGGCGTAATGATTTGCTTTCTCTGTGCACGCATATGTGCACCCAAACACGACCTGATTGAAGCCTCTACTCATTCGAGTTAGAGCCCGCCCACCCCCCTCAAGCAGGGCTCCGTCCATTCTAGGAGGCTTTAGCAGCACGTCCAAATTTCGACAAATTCTTAGCATGGCGACAATTACCGTGACAATTTCCGCACCACTGACTGAGGACGTAACAGCCCCATCCGACTTGTCCACCATTGATGACCCTGCTACCCAGCCCAAACTCATTTCATTTCCAGTCACCACTATAACAGGCAAAGGAAGAAGTTTTAATGTCCGGTGGTATGAAAAGTTCCCATGGCTAGAGTACAGTACTTCGAGAGACATTGTGTTTTGTAAGCCATGTCGCCATTTCCCCGAAGCAGCCACCGAGAGCCGATTTATAAAAACGGGCTTCAGAGACTGGAAGCATCTCTCCCAGTGTTGTGTTAAACACGAGGCTAGCAGGGCACATGCTACAACGCTGGGCAGGTCTGAAGATTACAAACAAAGCCATCAACCAGGACGGGGAAATATAATTAACCAGCTGCACAAAGATGCTGTCAACAGTTCGTTTGTGAAAACGAAGAGGCACTGAACAAAGGCAACTTACTGGAATTATTTCAACCGATCTCCAGCTATCACATAGAAATAAAAAGGCGACTGGACGAATTGCTTAGAAACGCGAAACTCACTAGCCCTGATATCCAGAATGGAATACTGGAAATCGCAGCATCATTTAATTATCCGCAAAATAAAAGGGGGTTTGCACGACGAGACAGACACATACTATGCAATTTTGGCAGATGAATGTAAAGACTTACCAAAAAAGAGCTTGTGGCAGTCTGTATCCGATACATACATAAAGGCCTGTTGAAGGAAAGGGCTGTGTGGGTTGTAGAGGCAGGGGACATGAGCGCAAGTGCTATATCAGCAAAGATCCTGGAAGTATTGGAGCCGTTGCAGCTGGATCCAGCTTTGTGCGTCGGATTTGGGTTCGATGTGGCATCGGTTATGTCCGGCAATAAAGGAGGGGTACATGTGATTTTAAAGAAAACCTTTCCTTACTCAGTATATGTGCATTATAATTCCCACCGCCTTAACATCGTGCTGTGCACAGCATCAATGGTGTCCCCTAGCATATCAACATTTTTTGATGTCATTAACAACTTGCATAGTTTCATGACGGGGTCACATAGGCATGCTAGATTAATGGAAATCCAGCAACAGCTGCGGCCAGGGAAAACCACTTTAGAGCTAGAGAGGTCCTGTGATGTCCAATGGAGCTCGTGGTCAAGTGCAGTGAGTAAAATGCTGATACTTTTGGGTACTATATTGGAGACTCTTGCTGAAATTTCTGAAAGCTCAGGCCAGACAAAATGTGAGGCCGACTCACTACTGCAACAAATGCAAACGAAAAAATTTCTCTTTCTACTTGTAACGTTCAACAAGTTGTTTGAAACGAGTGACTATGTTACTAAGGGCTTGCAGTCTGCCACTATATCAGTAACAGATTGCATTGATCTAATCGAAGGGCTTAAGGAGAGATACACTACATTTAGGAATGAAGAAAATTACCTTGATAAAGTAATGGCACTGACGGATGATTTGATGAAAAGGCATGACACTGTGAATTGGGACGTCACTGGGGCCCGAAAGAGGAAGTTGACAGCTAAGTTGGGCGATACGCTGATCGAGTCTACCCTGGGCAAAGCATCGCCTGTCAAGGACAACTCTGCCCTGAAACAATTGTGGAATGATATACTAGACAAGCAGATCATGGAACTGAACACCCTTTTTAAGGCTGCCACGTACGGGTTAATGAGAGCTGCCGCTCCTCGGTCGAACACCTTAAGCGAAAAGACTTTATTACAGCTTGCCGGTGCACACTTTAACATCGCTGTTGAGGATTCTGAACATGAGGTGTTTGTTCAGCAGCTGGAGAGAAAAGTAGCAAATGGCAGGGCATTTCCATCACTTGTGGAGGTGCTCGATGCATGCCCATGCGATATCTTTCCAAGAATGAACCGTCTCCTACAGGCCCTCAATACCCATAACAAGCTGTACTGTCAAACGATTGTTTTCAACTGTAAATTGGATAAAAACTGGTATCGGAGCAGCAATGTTGACACATAGACTGAACTCTTTGTCCCTGCTCTCCTTTGAAAGAGAATTGGCTGAATCGTTAGACTATAACAAAATCATTGCCGTGTTCAACTCTTCTCCTGTTATAATCATCAAAAGTAAGCCAATCTACATTTTCCTACTATTTAGTTGCCTAGTCACTGTTGTTTATTTCATGTGGTTTATGTGTCCGCTGAGCCAGACTATGACCAAGCATTGTTTTTACATACTGTCCACTACTGTACTATCCACTACTGTCCTGCTGATTTGATGATGGTATTGCGTCTGTCAGATGCGCGTGTGTGTGTGGTATGGCCGCTGTGCCAATGCTGTTCCTATCGTTATGTTCTTAACACTGCTTATGATGACATACAGGCTTATGCTCTGATTAAACGGTGGTGTATTCAAGCAGATGTAGTTGTGTTGGCCTACTTTGATAACAGATGCGTTTTAGGCTAAGCCCACTTGATTTTCTCTGGGCCCACCTACATTGTGATTCCTGGCTACGCTAGTGTGCACCAGTATCAGTTACGTTTTGAGATTCCGTTCAAAAGAAAAAAAACGGACTGTATTCTGTTTGTCAAATCCAAGGTTTCAAATGATACAAACTGTCGTACTTTGTTAAAGCTGAACGGATGGTTCGTACTGTACCATCCACTGAGCATAATGTGAGGTGGGGAAGGGGTGGAGGCACTAAAGCACTGGCCATACATCACCTCTCCCCTTGTTGTGTCACAATATCAAACAGCTAAACTCCAATATGAGGTAATTAAAACACAGTAAATTGCTGTGGCAACATGATACAAATCATGCACAACAAGACTATGAGGTAACTGGGAGAAGCAGCCAGTTATTGCTCATACTTCTCCGGGTTGGACTAGTGTACCATTTCATTTATGCACTGTTTTCCTTAATGAAATTCAATTGACAAGGAGGCCAGAGATTTTGCTAGTATCATATAAAACCCATTTCCATGGGCTCTACAGCTTCAGTGCCCGCAGATGTTACAAAGACATTGAAAGTGTTTTTCTTGTGATTAACATACATACTCTTTTATTTTATCCACACAAATACTATACAGAGAGAGAATGAGGACTTAGTATTGAAGACCCACCACCCCAAATAACCTGCCCTTCCCACAACAGACTAGCTTGAATGGTATACACAATTCATATTGATGGAAGAAATTAAGAACACAGCTATAACGATACTAAAAGTTAACAAGATATGGAATGTCTTATTTTGACACCGTAGCATGGGCCTTATTCCCTATTTTGATTGCTGTAAAAGAAGCATGGGTCACTTGCAGTACAGAGTTCCAAAGTAACATCAAGACATTTGTAAATCTTTTAAAAGTAGGGTGCTGTTTCTGTACCGCCCTGCATCTAGTGGAATTCAGTTTACAGAAAGCGTAGCCCAGTGCAACGGGTTTGGGATATGTTTTGTGATGAACTGTGGCAGGTGTCATTTGCTATCAATGGCTCCAGTAAATTGCAAATGTAGATGAAACTTTGTCTCAGGAACGTCCCTGAACACACTCTCAGTGCACAAATCCTCTCAAACTATGTTCACGGGATTCTCCATGAGTGGGAATGCAGGATTGTCAGACGATGGACCACAGCTTGTCCAGTGTGCATATTTACAGAAACCACAAATATGTATCTTATGCGTTGCTACTGTGTGACTGTGACAGTCCTTGGTTTGTTCATGATCAAAGGGGGGCGACAGCTGCACATGAAGGACACTGAAATCGACGGATTGGGATACCACATTAATTTGGGATTCTTAGTTAGGTCAGTAATCCATTTCTACAGCTGGATATTTAATAACATTGTAAAGAACTGTAAACTATGTAAGTCGCTCTGGGTAAGAGCGTCTGCTAAAGAATGTGATGTAAAGGTTCTTCAAAAGCGGCAGGGTAGATGTGAAATAACTCATAACAAACAGGAAAAAGAAACTAGTATGGAACACACAATGCAGAGAGTACTCTTGTCATGAGGACAAAACACAGAAAAGGACCAGGCAAGCACCCGAGAGAAGAGTCGTCCTCCTCTGTGCCTACTTCCACCTGCTTATATAAAAACAAAGAAAGGGCTTGGAATAGCAGGCAACTATGACTGTGCCAAAAAGCACCTTAATGAATCTGGATTTGTTGCCTTGGTAGCCTACCTGTCTATAATTCAAGCTCCCTTCTGAAATGGGATTTTCAGAAAAGGGAGCCAAATGTTTTTCAAATTACGAAGTAACTCAGTTATCCCACTTTCTGAAACACCCCCTAATATATGATAAATCATGATACTCATGCACACAAATTGCCAAATTTGAAACTGAAAGAGCTTGAGTATGGGAAGGTTTGAATACATTAGTCAATCCAAGGTAGTTGGTGGGAGGCGTCACTTAAAACTGAGCTTGTTATTCACTTTAGTTGCCTGATATACAGGGCCTCCAAATTAGCTAGTGACTTACCGATCACCCTGCTAGACCACTTAACTATTTGATTGAGTGAATTTCTGCTGTTTAGAGAAAGGTTTCCAAACCATGACACCAGAGAAAAAGTTAAAACTGATTCAATAAAAGCATGGTAAAATAAGGTCATCCTGGATTTGTCAATATGGAAATGATTCAATTTTCTCAGACAGAATAGGCGCTGGTGTCCCTTCTTACACACTGCTTCACAATTCACTTCAAAGGTCAGTTTAGAGTCAATAATTGTGCCCAGATATTTATAAGATTGCACACATTCAACAGTCTGACCTTTAATGGATGTGATCTCCTGTGCGTGGGCATTTTTCCTAAAATCAATGATCGTGTCTTTTGTCTTAGATATATTCAACTGAAGGTAAGACTCCTCACACCACTTGACAAAGTAATTGTTGCGAAGCCCATGTGGAATGTAGTTGCGTTTCGGTCGTTCTGCCGGTGGGCGGTCCTTGCAACCTATGCAGCTGTCGCGTGAACGTGTTAAGTTAAGCAAAGTGACTTTGGCATCCTCTACTCATCCTCTATTTAATGAAATAAAAATTTCATTATGATCAGGTGGTAATGTTTTTTGTTCATGTGTCTTAAACCGCTTTGTTCAATTAGCAATAAGGGAAAGCTTGAATAAATGAAAGGGTGTGCTCAATATTACCAGTAGAGGGCACTAAAATCAATAAAAATATTACTGGCTTGTGTGTCAGTGGACTGTGTATAATGGACAGTAGTATTTCTTCTGTGCCACTGTAACGGGTGGGAGTCGGCGAGCAAGCGAGTTTCGAACAGAGGTTCTCAGTGCTCGCTGCCAACCCCTTACAGCCAGCGTCGTTGCCAGTTGCCGCAAAGGCTCTTTTAAGAGCCACCCAAACACTTCGTGAAAGCGCAAACGCCTTCTGCTTAACTGCCTTGCTTGTATGCCTGCAACTGTGCTGTATAGGCAGTTCGATTTCTGTGAATACACGTGCAGCTCCCTTAAAGACACACTCTGGCTGCATATGCAGATGTCAAATAGAAATGAGCTCGGTCTTGTTCAAACCTTCGTACGCAGTAACACGCTCACGCTCTACCTAGCGTCCCAGTAGCAGCAAGTATTGAATCGTGTTAATTAGTAGCAGTATGGATTCCACGAGTGGGAAATAAGATTTATCACTGTACACCACAAGTAATTCACAAACACTTGGGAAATAAACAGTACAGACGAGCAACACAGACTACTTAAAAAGGAAAAACCTAACAACGCATCAAGAATTAAGAACTTTGTCACAGGCACAGTTATAACATTATACAACTTGAAATGTACAACTGGTCCAACTCCATAGACTGTGAAAAGTAGCAGAGATGAATCAGTAATAGTAATAAAAATAAAGTATCGCACCTTTCAAGAGTATGTGTTTACGATTAGTGTGGTATATTCAATAAGCGAGTGTAACTATACATATCTTTATTCATGTCGGCTGTGCGTTTGCATATGAGGAATGGCTCAGTGTCGAGGCTGTTGTACGGATACACTTTAGTGACGTTGAATTCTCCACCGGTAACATTGTAAAAGTTGAACGCCCGCACAAAAGGCCTGTTCAGATTTGATTGGATAAAATCCCATCGACGCCTTATCCAATGAATGCGTTTCTTGTAGCTATAAACCAGGCTCGCGAGGGTTGGCTGCGTCATTTCATTTGACAGTTGTCGAGTAAACGCAGCAAGGCGAGGCTAAACATGAGCGGAAGAGGTAAAACCGGTGGCAAAGCCAGGGCTAAGGCCAAGACTCGTTCGTCCAGGGCTGGGCTCCAGTTCCCGGTCGGTCGCGTTCACAGACTGCTCCGCAAAGGAAACTACGCCGAGCGCGTCGGCGCTGGTGCCCCGGTCTACTTGGCGGCCGTGCTCGAGTATCTGACGGCTGAGATCCTTGAGTTGGCTGGTAATGCTGCTCGGGACAACAAGAAGACCCGTATCATTCCCCGTCACCTGCAGCTTGCAGTGCGTAACGACGAGGAGCTGAACAAGCTTCTGGGCGGTGTCACTATCGCTCAGGGCGGAGTTCTGCCTAACATCCAGGCTGTGCTGCTGCCCAAGAAGACCGAGAAAGCCGTCAAGGGCAAGTAATTGCTGCAGCGACCACCACTACCCCAGGAACCCAAAGGCTCTTTTAAGGGCCACCCACTGGTGTCTTTAAAATGTGCAAAACCGCTCTTTACTCGAGTGTACCTGCGGTCAACGTTAAGGCAGTTGCCACGTATTGATCAACAATATATTAACATGGCATCACGCACTCTAGCGACTCCAAAATGTGTATGACTGCGCGTACTGCACAAAGTGTACTTGATCATCCGGGTTGATCTTGTCTCGTGATTAGGCGGAACTGTAGCGGCATTATCAAGTAACTCAAACGACTCGGTAACTTATGAAACAGTGATGTTACCATCGCGACCTATCCAAGTCTTTGGTGAGAGAGACACTTTTTCGAGAGTGATTTTCGCCTTCAAAGGGCGGTTACGTTGTAAAGCACACATACACAATGATATTAGGTCTGGCAATACGAGTAGTATATGATTATTTCGCAGATAAACCTAGTGATCCCCGCCCCCTAAAAGAACGATGAGTTGAACGGTTCTCGGAAAGGAACGGAGCCAAAAGAGCTGTTATTCCCATCACTATTGTGAACGAGTATGACAGGGAGGAGAACAGCAAAATGGAACAAAGGGCTTTGTGTGGGAGGAAGCTTTGCGAGTAGATTGGGAAAGAAGGCGGGAGCAGAGAGATGTTTGAATTTTAGGCGGCAGAGTCGATGAAGAAACGAACCAATGGCCACAGACAACGAACTGAAGTGCGGACCAATGACAGCTCCGTATAAGCTCATCCAATCAGCCTTTGCCTGCTACGCCTTATAAACATGTGCTGAGGGTATCGTTGTTACTTTTCTGTCAAGAAAGAAGTAAATATTTCGTCGCGATGGCTAGGACCAAGCAGACTGCCCGTAAATCTACTGGTGGCAAAGCCCCCAGGAAGCAGCTCGCCACTAAGGCTGCTCGTAAGAGCGCGCCTGCAACAGGCGGTGTGAAGAAGCCTCACCGCTACAGGCCCGGCACAGTGGCTCTGAGAGAGATCCGCCGTTACCAGAAGTCTACCGAGTTGCTGATTCGCAAACTGCCTTTCCAGCGGCTGGTGAGAGAAATTGCCCAGGACTTCAAGACCGACTTGCGTTTCCAGAGCTCTGCCGTCATGGCTCTGCAGGAAGCCAGCGAGGCCTATCTGGTTGGCCTGTTTGAGGACACCAACCTGTGCGCCATCCACGCCAAAAGGGTGACCATCATGCCCAAGGACATTCAGCTGGCCCGTCGCATTCGAGGAGAGCGCGCTTAAAATACGACTACTCCATCTAACCGGATATCCAACGGCTCTTTTAAGAGCCACACAAGTGTCTCAGAACAGCAGATCTCTCCATATGTACTCAGGTCATCACCATGTAATCTGAGTATACGAGAACATCGATCCCTGAACACACTTTCAGTGCGCAAATCAAACTATGTCCACGGGATTCTCCCACAGTTGCCTCAGTAAATATCCAGCTGTATAAATGGATAACATTGTAAAGAACTGTAACCTGTGTCGGTCGCTCTGGGTGAGAGCGTCTGCTAAAGAATGTGATGTAAAGGTTCTTCAAAACCGGCAGGTTAGACTCTCGTTTGCTTTTGTTCCTGAGATTTCAGTCCACCACCGAAGTGATCAATCAAATCACTGAATAAACGATCTGCCAGTTGAAGGTGTTTATTGACAAAATTGTCACCTGCGTGGGTGTGTGTGTGGTTTCTACAAAGAAAGACATACAGAACAATAAAGAATTAGCGTTACGTGCTAACCTATTGAAATAACAATGTTACAGAAAATAATTCACAGCGCTACCTAACATGGCCATTGGATGGGGCTCCAAGACCACAAATGACACGAGGTGCATAATCATAATCTTATATAGAGGTGGGGCAGATGCCACGTGTGCTACACGTGAACACATTCAGTGTGAATGTTCATTTATGTTACACTGTATCCCACTATGCATTCGAGAGCATCTATCCATCCCTTCTCTTTGTCACGACCTTGGATTGTAAATTGAACCTCCCTTTATACCTCCTCATCCCCAGCTTCTGTCTCTCATTGGTCAGTATGTGGACAAAACTGTAGAAATATTATCAACGGTACAACAATGTGTAAATACTCAGGACTTACATTTACTCATGCCCCTAACCAATGTATATTTTCAGGTACAATGGAGTATATTTTCGGATTAATGCTATTACTTGTCTTTTAACTGGGTACCTGTAATTTGCTCTTAGCTTTAGTTCAGAATTGTGCTTTAATAGAAAGAAAGAAAGAAAGAAAGAAAGTAGTATATAATACGTTTTATTTTCATACAGAACTACCACAGGCCCAGATCAGAGTGAGCACTGCTGTCATCAGAGTCAGAGACACAGTGCTGCTGAGCTGTGAGGCTCCCCAGTCTGTCTCTCTGCATCAGTGTTATTTCTACAAAGAGGTAAAATAGCACCAGCAGAGCACCTGCAGAGAGCACCCAACACCCAGCCTGTGATCACTACTTTACTGGCACTGAACTGCTCCAGTGGAAAAGCCTTCCTTCAACAATCATCTCAGTAGTCAATCTGAAGTGTTTCTACACTGTGCATTCATGACATGTTGAGCATTCATCTCCGCGCAGCAACAGATACTCAGTAACAGTTTTGGGTAAGCAATTCCTTTTCCTTCTCTTAATTGCATCTTTTATTGATCATTATTTTTGTATCATACAATTGCGTTGCATTTGAACACATCCACAGATTATTTGACCATTTAGTTAACTTCATTAGTTAACTTTGCGCAGAAACCCCAGTGTTTAAAAGTTCAGAAAAAAAATGCAGTTTCTGATTTCAGTCAGTTTGCTAACCTTTGTGGTGCTTCTCCAAATGTTTTGCAATATCTAACTTTGCAAAATGTAATATGCTTTAAAACTGAATGTCACCACATCAGAATACAAAGAGAGAGGGAACCCACAAATAGATACAGAATAATAACTCAGTCAGTGCATCCATTAAGGACACAAAACAAACAAGATTTGCTTTTAGAACTGATTAGAGTAACGGCAACATTTCTGCTGCCTACATTTCAAAGTGCCATCACTGTAAACTGTTATTTTTCATATTCATGATGTAGGTCACAGTGCATATTGAATTTTATGATGGAATGCAAATACACTAAATTTGTTGTATTGTTTTATTGCATTCAGGTGAGCTGCTACAGCCAACAGTAAGTGTGAAACCTTCATCCATTGAGTTATACGAGTCAGTACAGCTGAACTGTGACGTCCTTCCTTCTGTGTCCTGATGTACCTTCTACACAGCAAAGAGAGCTGGTCTGTCTTCAGAACTCACTCTGAGTGATTCAGCCTGTCAACACTCCCTCTCTGAATCCACGGGACAGGCAAGGTGGAAGCATTAAATTCATGGTGGGCTGTTATTACACTGTGGAAGAGGGGGATAGCAGTTTGGAATCTCCACCCAGTTGTTATGTGGAAGTAGAAGTTTGCAGTAAGTTGAGTAATTTTTACACTTTCATGCAAAAGCATTTTGTCGAGATCGTCCTATGGACCAATGCACTGATTGCTACAAATCTCAGGAGGGCTGATAGATAGTCATCTGAATATAATCGTCTAAAATCTGCAATACATTTATCTGGGTTGTGAAATGTTTAATATTTAACTAACTTGAACCAAATTTTCGGGGTAGAAGTAGAACTATACTAGTACTATAGTAGTGGAGATTGTAGTACTTCCAGCTGTGGGAGGGGACTAGATGGGAGGAGGGGCATTTTGTTTCATTTTTCCTTGTATTCCTTATACTAATACACCATTCCGCAGTCAAGATTTGCTTTTAGAACTGATCAGAGTAACGGCAACATTTCTGCTGCCTGCATTTCAAAGTGAAGAGCTGCCATCACTGTAAACTGTTATTTTTCATATTCATGATGTAGGTCACAGTGCATATCAAATTTTATTATGGAATGCAAATACACTAAATTTGTTGTATTGTTTTATTGCATTCAGGTGAGCTGCTACAGTCTGCCCTGTCCTACCCTAGATGACCACATCTACCGAGCAAATACAAAATAAACCCTCACAAGCCCTGTGGTCATTTGGCTTGAGTTAAACCAAAGTTTGCGATTTTGCCCCCTGGAGTCTGCTGCATCGTCGCCAATGCAGATCTTGAACATAGATTCACTGGCATAAAAATCGATGGTGCAACCGGGTCCCAGAAACTGTGAGGGGCCCATGTAGGAAGGTCATTTATTGCTGCTTTACAATTGTAGGTGGGCCCTATCATAGATTAAATGCTTCACACCTGTTGGTGTTTAAACACCAATTTAGCATTGACAGAAACCTCCAAGTGTTTTCTTGGAGCAAGATGGAAAGACACTTTGGACCACTGGATGCGCGAGACCACATCTTGGAGGGCATTCTGAGCGATGATGACAGCTCCTCAGATCCAGAAATTGACCCTGATGAGGAACACTGTCATTTTGAACTACAGCTTAACCCAGCTGAGGATGAACTGGATGAGTAAGTGTAAACATTTCTCACTATCACACTCGGGGATTTGCATGTCATGTAGGCAAACGTTACTTGAAATTAGCTAAGTTAGCTGTGTTTTGTATGGGCTAACGTTTATTGAAATTCGTAAAGATGCTGTGTAGCTGGAACTCTTGGGCTTTTTGAGTGAGTATTCGGGATATAAACACTGTCATTTGAATAGTGAAGATACTGTAAACTTTGTGCAGTCCGATTTTTTTTTTCCACAGCCCATCAAAAGTTGCCTATTTTTATGCGCATTCTTTGCCCCAATACTAGGTCTTATTTAGCATACTGCAACATTTTCTAAAATGTTTATTGTTGTATATTTACAGGGATGAAGATGCACCAGAGGAAGTGCTGCCTTGCGTGCCACCAAAGAGGTGCAGGTCCCACTCTGCACAAGGAGCTGAGCCACCACAGTCATGGCAAACACACACAGATGCTGATGGGGCTCTGCCAGGGCTAAGATTCCAGCCTGCAAGAACACCTGGAGTGCAGCTGAGTGCAGCAGACACCCACAGCCCTCTGGACCTGTTCAAGCTGTTCTTCTCAGAGGGGACTGTCAAAACGCTGTGTGACAACACTAACAAACACGCTGCCGAGAGAGCTGAAAAGGAGTACAAGTACCAGTGGACTCCTGTGGGGATCAGTGAGTTCCACAAGTACATTGGACTGATTTTGTACATCGGCATGATAAGGATGCAGCAGATCACAGACTATTGGCGGCAGAAAAGCGTTTACGCTGTGCCATTCCCAGCAACAGTGATGTCCAGGGACAGATACAGAACGATTTCCTGGAACGTTTGCATGAGTGATCCCGAGAAGGATGCTGAAAATGGCAAGAAAAAGGGTACATCAGCACATGACAGCCTCTTCCGAGCAAGACCTCTGCTGGACATAATACGGAACCCCTGCAAAACCTTCTATCATCCTCACCGGAATGTAGCTGTGGTTGCAATGAAGGCAAATACAGGAATAACCCAATGTATGAAGCCCAAGCTGACAAAGTGGGGCTTCAAGTTGTTTGTGCTGGCTGATTCAAGCAATGGGTACACTGTAGATTTTGCTGTGTACACAGGAAGAAAACAACTTCCCCACAGGACAAGGACTCTCATATGACTCTGTCATGTCACTGATGAATTGTTCCTACCTGAGTTCTGGATATCACGTGTACATGGACAGTTTCTACACAAGTCCAAAGCTCTTCATGGATTTATATGGACAAAAAATTGGTGCTTGTGGTACATACAGGGAGAAGTGGAAGAACTGCCCTCACACCAAAACTAATGCACTGAATAAGAAGTCTGGCAGAGGAACCATCAGGTGGATTAGGGATGGTCCTCTGGTGTTTGTGAAGTGGATGGACACGCGGGAGGTCTCTGTCTGCTCCACCATCCACGCAGCCTACACTGGGGACACAGTGCAGCGCAGGGTGAAGCCAAGAAATGGGGGCTGGACAACAAAGACTCTTCCATGCCCCTCACCAATTGTGGAGTACAACAAGCACATGGGGGGTGTTGACCTCTCTGACCAGCTGCTCCAGTACTACACAACACAGTATAAAGCAATGAAGTGGTACAGAAAACTGTTTTTCTGGACATTGCTGCCACAAACGCATACATCCTCCACAAACAGCTGGCCTCCCTGCAAAGACTTGGAGCTCATTGCACAGCTGTGTGGTGTGACAAGGAAGATTCCTCACAAATGAGCCAGCTCTGATCATGTGCCTGTGTCAGTGGAAGTGTGGCCTGACCTGTGAACAACTCCTTTTGCGTATTCAGTGTAAAAAGCCATTACCCCTCCCACTGCCAACTCTTGATCCCCAAACGATAGGGACAGACATTTTAGATGGCCATTTAATTGTCCATATCAATGGATCAGATGAAGGTGTTTGTGCTTGATAAATACCTAAGACTTAACAGAATCACCTCAAGTCACCAAAATGGTTTGTTACAATGGGTAAAGTAATTGTATTGATTATATTATATTGATGTTAAATTAATATCAATTATGATATTATAATTGATATTATTGTAGCTGAACTTGTGCTGAATACAAAAAGTCATGTGACTTAAATACTGCTTACATTTGTTCAAATTGACAACAATATCAGAGTATGGCAAAGTCATCAGAGTGTCTGAAAATGCCCTTAGACTCCTGGGGCATAACTTGTTGACCTTTGACAGGTATTTTTATTTATTTATTTATTTATTTATTTTTGCAGTTACTTGCCCTATTGGTATTTTTAACACGTGATTCATGATGTGGCACCTCCTCCAATGTAAAGATGTTTATCTTTTCTTAGGGGACAATGCTAGGGTGATAAGATTACATGGTGCAATTCAGGTAGACTGCTTTTGGACAAACAGCATTCACGGTCAAGACAGCAGGGAAATGGAACTCAATACCTACTAACTTTAGAGAATCTGTAAGTTTAACAATTGTTAAATTAAGACTAAAAGTTTGGCCCAAGACCACCCAATCATGCAGTTAGTCGTTGTTATGGCTGCTTCGGTGCAAGATAAATGTAATGTCATTGTGAATGTTGTATATTAAGTTGCTATGTCATGCTTCCTGCTTGTAATGTATTTAATGTTTTAATGTGCTACCTGCCCAGGGACTGCAAATGCAAATTAGCCCCATGGCTAAATCTGGTGCAACTCATATGTTGTGCACGGTCCCTGATAAATAAACGAATAAACTAAACTAAACAGTGTCATTACCCACCCGACAAGTGACGTCGTGCTAAGCACATGGCCCAGAAAAGTAAAACAGAGCAAGTTTACTTGCTTGCAAGCATGCAGCAGTGTTTGCTCTCATGCAAGTACAAACCGTGACTTTTGCGCTGTTTTATGGTTTTTATGCCGGCCTTAGACCAAACGACTTTTCGGTATCACAGGATCTGCGAAGAGGAGAGCCATCAAGTCCACCACAGAGGCTGCAGAGAGAGCCTCGGGGGAGCCATTCAACCACGGCTCCATTGTTTACACTCGTGATCAGCTGTTAGCTCTGAGCCACACACGACTTCTCTGCGCGGAGAGACCGGCGATCCCCGCGGAGATACGGAGAAGGAGGAGAGGCTGCAGAGCTGGAGTTAATTGTCGGGAGCGGAAAAGACGATATAAACCATGTATACCGTCTGTCATTATGGAGAACGTAAGATCTCTCCCTAACAAGATCGAAGAGCTAACGGTGCTTACGCGGATGCAGAGGGAGTACCGCGAGTGCAGTCTCATGTGCTTCACCAAGACGTGGTTAAATGAACTTTCTCCCGACTCTCTGATTGCCCTGGATGGCTTTCAACTCGTGCGGGCGGACAGGAAAGCAACGGAGAGTGGTAAGAGGAAGGGCGGGGGTATTGCTATGTTTATTAACGAGAGATGGTGCAACCCAGGACACATTAGTGTTAAAGAACAATGCTGCACTAGAGACATTGAACTGCTAGCTGTTAGCATTCGGCCATATTACCTCCCGAGGGAATTCTCGCATATCAATGCGATAACTGTGTACATCCCCCCCTCTGCCGATGCTGCTGCAGCCTGTGAGCTCGTTCACTCTGTCGTCTCTCAGCTTCAGACAAGGCACCCCCAATCTCTCCTTCTCATCTCTGGTGACTTTAACCACGCTTCTGTGTCCTCAACTCTCCCAGATTTCACCCAGTACGTGAAATGCCACACCAGGGACAGTAAAACTTTGGACTTACTGTATGCAAACATCATGGATGCATACACCTCAACCCCCCTCCCTCCGCTGGGTCACTCAGAGCACAATCTGCTTCCTGACTACACCCCCCTTGTGAATAAACAACCACCTATGAAAAGGTCTGCGAGGGAGTGGTCTGTTGAGGCAAGGGAAAGACTGAGGGACTGTTTTGAAACAACAGACTGGGAAGCACTCTGCAGTCCTCATGGGGAGGACATTGACAGACTGACTATATCAGTTTCTGTGTGGAGAATGCTGTGCCTTCCAAGAAGGTGCGGTGTTTTCCCAACAATAAACCCTGGGTGACCTCCGAGATAAAGGCTCTACTGAATGAACAGAAGAGAGGTTTTAGATCGGGTGACAGAGAGCAGCTGAGGAGGGTCCAGAAGGAGCTCAGACAGGTCATCAGGAAGGGGAAGGACAGCTACAGGAGGAAACTGGAGGAGCGGCTGGAACAGAACAACATCAGGGACGTTTGGAGAGGACTGAAAAACATATCTGGGCATGGAAAAGGAGAGGGGGAGACCAACCCATCGGAGTTAAGGACTGGGCAAATGAACTGAATCTGTTTTTCTACAGATTTGATTCTGCCCCCACTGCCTCAACCCACTACCCTGCCCCCTCTTCACACCGCCCCGGGTCATCCTCCACCACCCCCCTCCACCCTCCCCCCTCTCCCTAACAGCTGACCAGATGAGAAAGGAACTGGCAAAGATCAAGGCAAGAAAGGCAGTGGGCCCGGACGGAATCAGCCCCAGATTGCTCAAAGACTGTGCGGACCAGCTCTGTGGTGTGGTCAGGTACTGTCAGGGCTCCCGCCCCCTAGCTGTTGTGTTTTTGTTTTTCCCTGTCCGTGTGCTTTTGTTTTCCTTGTGTTCCACCCCCGCCCCGCTCCCCGCCTGGTCCCCACCCACCTGATTTCCTCATTGCCTTCACCTGCCTGCCTGTTCACCTGCATCCCATCTCCTCGTCACCCCAGCCCTATATCTTCCCTGCGTGTCTCTGTCTTGTTGCTAGTTCGTTTCAACCTGTTTTGTCCCTGCCGTTGTTTGGTTTCTGTGTTTGCTGTTTTCGCCTTTCTTGTCCGTATCCTGACTACGATTCTACCTGCCGCCTGGACTCGATTGCCTGATTGCTCACCTGCCTGGTTCCCGACCCTGTCTGCCCCGATTCCCCGACTTTGGATTTGCCCCTGGACTGCTTCTCTGTGTTTTGAACCCTGCCTGTCTCTGACCGTCCTTCTGCCTGCCGTTTTGTTAAAAACCCTTAACCTGAAGATTGCGTGGTCCGCGTTTGTGTCCCGGTCACTCCAGTGACTGGTACATGTTCAACTTGAGCCTTAGTCTGGAGAAAGACCCGGCCCTGTGGAAGACCTCCTGTGTGGTTCCAGTGCCTAAGGTGGTGTGCCCTAAGGAGCCGAACCACTTCAGGCCTGTTGCCCTGACCTCCCACCTGATGAAGACGTTGGGGAGGATCATCCTGCATCACCTGCGACCCCTGGTGAGCTTGGCGCTGGACCCCCTACAGTTTGCCTACCGGCCTGGTATCGGGGTAGAGGATGCAGTTATCTACCTCCTCCACAGATCACTGCTTCACCTGGAGAACACTGGGATCACTGTGAGAGTCATGTTCTTTGACTTCTCCAGTGCTTTCAACACCATTCAGCCTGCACTACTGAGGGCAAAGCTGGAGGGAGCAGGAGTTGATCGCCACCTGACTACCACAGTATGTGTGACTCTGCGACTGTGTGTCTGATGTGGTGGCCTGTAGCACAGGTGCCCCTCAGGGTACGGTGCTCTCTCCCTTCCTCTTCACACTCTCCACTTCAGACTTCTGCCACAACACCAGCAACTGCTACATCCAGAAGTTCTCGGATGATACAGCCATCGTTGGATGTGTGTCTGAGGGGAATGAACTGGAATACAGGGAGGTCATCAAGGACTTTGTCAGTTGGTGTGAGCTCAACCAGCTCCACATCAACACCAGCAAGACAAAGGAGATGATTGTGGACTTTAGGAAGAGGACGTCATCACACATCACGCCTATGAACATCCAGGGTATGGGCATCGCGGTGGTGGAGAATTACAAATACCTGGGTGTTCACCTTAATAACAAACTGGACTGGAGAGACAACACCCATGCCCTGTACAAGAAGGGTCAAAGCCGCCTCCACCTGCTGAGAAGGCTGAGGTCCTTCAGAGTGTGCAGGGCTCTCCTCAGGACCTTCTATGACATGGTGGTGGCCTCAGCCATCTTTTACATCAGGTGGATGTCAGCTGGCATGTGCAGCACCTTTATAACGTTATGACCCCGCCCCTGACTCCATTCCATGTGAGAAAACAATCCTTTCCTGTAAAAAATGTTTTTTATTTGGTTTGAAATTGTGTTGGAAACTGACAGGAAAATATAGTCTTACCACTAGCAATGTCGTTAGGGGTGGGGTAGGGGAAGTGGCACACATTCTGTCTTCCTCACTGTGTGTGTGTATGTGTGTGAGTGAGAGAGAGTGAGTGAGTACAATACTGGAACTCCATCTGAAGCAATGCATGTGTGCTCCTGTGTGTTTGTATGTCTGTACATATGTACGTTTTTATATGTGAGAGAGAGAGAGAGAGAGGAGGAGATGGAAGACACAAAGGCCCTGTTCACACCTGGTATTAACATACGTCTTGGGTGAGCTGATCACAAGTGGACAGCTCTAAATACGTTCACACCTGGCATTAAAATGCATCCCCATATGCGTCTCGAATGACCACTTGTGATCGGATCTCACTTCCCCGCTCTCTATATATAAATATATATTTATAAATAAGCATACATATTTATATATAAATAAACACGTACATCATTTCCGTTTGCAAATGTAACTTTACGCACCATTTAAAGGTCTGCTTGAACGAATCTTATGACTGTCACTATGAAATAATGCGTGTTGTATCTGTACATGAAAACCTAGTCGACTAGCAAGCTAGATTCCGTTTATCACTGAAATTAAATACCCTTAACTCAGCCGCAGTTGATCTTTTGTTAAATTCTGATTATCGTTGGGAAAAGCATAAACGCTAGATTTGAACATTTTGAACCGTATTTGTCTGGCACCCTGTCAGTATGATTGAATTAAATAGGCTAAGCAAGATATTATGTTTCCAAAGTTTCCTATGTTATTCATTGCAATGAAAATGTTTCATAATGTAGTTTAATATCGAAGGGTGTTTGCTGGTTTGCTAGTGTTGTGAACACATCTATGAATTACTTTTCTAAAACCGAAACGTGGCTTAATGTTCCAAAACAGCGATCAATAATCAAATTTCTCTCGGACATCTCTTGTCATAAACACTTCCACCTGTAAAAAAAAATCAACACCGAAATCCTATGAGTATGGACGCTTTTTTGATAGGAGATAGTGTTTATGACATGTGAGATGTCAAATTTGGTGATCATTGATCGCTGTTTTGGGGACATTAAGCCACGTTAAGCTTTTTCCTTATAATGGGAGTCAACGGATAGGAAAACGTAGTGAGATAACGTCTATGAACTCTTTTAGAGATACTGGGCATGCTCGACAGAACAAAGGGTAATCAATCATTTGAACCAGAGCACAAACACTGACTGTGGAAATGCGTGCGGTGCCGGTGTAGCCGTTCGTGGTGATTAAGCGCACCGGTGAGGTCAGCTTCATTCAGAGTTTCACGGTGCGCTGTCACAAGTGAATTCCAGCCCTAACGCAGCCTGGAGCCTGTCAAAGCCACTGAGGGCAGTTGCAGTGTGGCCCCGTTTAGCGTAAGGTCGTTCTACCGACTCATTCACGAAGTGGAAAATGGGGTTCTGCCTCTTATCCGAAATAGTGGGTGGCTCTTAAAAGAGCCTTCGGGTTGGATTTGCCACTACGTCGTTATGCACACGGTGAGACCAGTTTCATTCAATGTTTTACTGATCACCTCATGGCGCTGTAAAAACATGAATTTTAGCCGTAACACACCCCTCTCCGAGTGTACTGCGAGTTTAACCCGAAGAGTTTTCAGTTTTCGGGACCACACTATCTTGCTTTAGTGAATGGTCATTTTAATGGCTCATTTACGATCAAGCAAGCGGGTAGAGACCAGCCAGTGTGGCTACTGTAGTAACCTGGGGATTTACCACAAGTCCACTAGGTGGCACTATAGTGTTTGTAATTGCATGTAGTACAGGTATGTTTACTTGCTTTTGGTAGAAGATCCCCACGACAGCATACCTGTAACGTGTTCGTGAAGTTCACTGAATGAAGTCTAAGAAAAGACCCCTCTCGTGTGCATGTCTGTTTGTGCAGTCAAGATACGATTGGCGACGAGGACTCCATGCAGAAAGCGAGTTCCGGACGAGTTGGTGAGAGATACCCGACAACAATGCTCTAAGGTTTCATGTCACGCTTTTTTGTTTTTGAACAGTTTTTACCGACAGTCTTCGTACTGACATCAGCCGTGCGGCGTCTTTGGTTTCTTCTGGCATGTTTTTGTACTGAACACAATTTTGGTTCTCAGCGTCAGGTTTTACACGATACACCCACCCTATTTTTTAATATGTGGCCAAGAGCGGCCCTCCTGAGATTTGTAGCAATCAGTGCATCAGTCCATAGGACGATCTCGACAAAATGCTTTTGCATGAAAGTGTAAAACTTACTCAACTTACTGCAAACTTCTACTTCCACATAACAACTGGGTGCTCTCTCTGCTGTGTAGAAGGTACATCAGGACACAGAAGGAAGGACGTCACAGTTCAGCTGTACTGACTAGTATAACTCAATGGATGAAGGTTTCACACTTACTGTTGGCTGTGGCAGCTCACCTGAATGCAATAAAACAATACAACAAATTTAGTGTATTTGCATTCCATCATAAAATTCAATATGCACTGTGACCTACATCATGAATATGAAAAATAACAGTTTACAGTGATGGCAGCTCTTCACTTTGAAATGCAGGCAGCAGAAATGTTGCCGTTACTCTGATCAGTTCTAAAAGCAAATCTTGTTTGTTTTGTGTCCTTAATGGATGCACTGACTGAGTTATTATTCTGTATCTATTTGTGGGTTCCCTCTCTCTTTGTATTCTGATGTGGTGACATTCAGTTTTAAAGCATATTACATTTTGCAAAGTTAGATATTGCAAAACATTTGGAGAAGCACCACAAAGGTTAGCAAACTGACTGAAATCAGAAACTGCATTTTTTTTCTGAACTTTTAAACACTGGGGTTTCTGCGCAAAGTTAACTAATGAAGTTAACTAAATGGTCAAATAATCTGTGGATGTGTTCAAATGCAACGCAATTGTATGATACAAAAATAATGATCAATAAAAGATGCAATTAAGAGAAGGAAAAGGAATTGCTTACCCAAAACTGTTACTGAGTATCTGTTGCTGCGCGGAGATGAATGCTCAACATGTCATGAATGCACAGTGTAGAAACACTTCAGATTGACTACTGAGATGATTGTTGAAGGAAGGCTTTTCCACTGGAGCAGTTCAGTGCCAGTAAAGTAGTGATCACAGGCTGGGTGTTTGGTGCTCTCTGCAGGTGCTCTGCTGGTGCTATTTTACCTCTTTGTAGAAATAACACTGATGCAGAGAGACAGACTGGGGAGCCTCACAGCTCAGCAGCACTGTGTCTCTGACTCTGATGACAGCAGTGCTCACTCTGATCTGGGCCTGTGGTAGTTCTGTATGAAAATAAAACGTATTATATACTACTTTCTTTCTTTCTTTCTTTCTTTCTATTAAAGCACAATTCTGAACTAAAGCTAAAGCAAGCTAGATTCCGTTTATCACTGAAATTAAATACCCTTAACTCAGCCGCAGTTGATCTTTTGTTAAATTCTGATTATCGTTGGGAAAAGCATAAACGCTAGATTTGAACATTTTGAACCGTATTTGTCTGGCACCCTGTCAGTATGATTGAATTAAATAGGCTAAGCAAGATATTATGTTTCCAAAGTTTCCTATGTTATTCATTGCAATGAAAATGTTTCATAATGTAGTTTAATATCGAAGGGTGTTTGCTGGTTTGCTAGTGTTGTGAACACATCTATGAATTACTTTTCTAAAACCGAAACGTGGCTTAATGTTCCAAAACAGCGATCAATAATCAAATTTCTCTCGGACATCTCTTGTCATAAACACTTCCACCTGTAAAAAAAAATCAACACCGAAATCCTATGAGTATGGACGCTTTTTTGATAGGAGATAGTGTTTATGACATGTGAGATGTCAAATTTGGTGATCATTGATCGCTGTTTTGGGGACATTAAGCCACGTTAAGCTTTTTCCTTATAATGGGAGTCAACGGATAGGAAAACGTAGTGAGATAACGTCTATGAACTCTTTTAGAGATACTGGGCATGCTCGACAGAACAAAGGGTAATCAATCATTTGAACCAGAGCACAAACACTGACTGTGGAAATGCGTGCGGTGCCGGTGTAGCCGTTCGTGGTGATTAAGCGCACCGGTGAGGTCAGCTTCATTCAGAGTTTCACGGTGCGCTGTCACAAGTGAATTCCAGCCCTAACGCAGCCTGGAGCCTGTCAAAGCCACTGAGGGCAGTTGCAGTGTGGCCCCGTTTAGCGTAAGGTCGTTCTACCGACTCATTCACGAAGTGGAAAATGGGGTTCTGCCTCTTATCCGAAATAGTGGGTGGCTCTTAAAAGAGCCTTCGGGTTGGATTTGCCACTACGTCGTTATGCACACGGTGAGACCAGTTTCATTCAATGTTTTACTGATCACCTCATGGCGCTGTAAAAACATGAATTTTAGCCGTAACACACCCCTCTCCGAGTGTACTGCGAGTTTAACCCGAAGAGTTTTCAGTTTTCGGGACCACACTATCTTGCTTTAGTGAATGGTCATTTTAATGGCTCATTTACGATCAAGCAAGCGGGTAGAGACCAGCCAGTGTGGCTACTGTAGTAACCTGGGGATTTACCACAAGTCCACTAGGTGGCACTATAGTGTTTGTAATTGCATGTAGTACAGGTATGTTTACTTGCTTTTGGTAGAAGATCCCCACGACAGCATACCTGTAACGTGTTCGTGAAGTTCACTGAATGAAGTCTAAGAAAAGACCCCTCTCGTGTGCATGTCTGTTTGTGCAGTCAAGATACGATTGGCGACGAGGACTCCATGCAGAAAGCGAGTTCCGGACGAGTTGGTGAGAGATACCCGACAACAATGCTCTAAGGTTTCATGTCACGCTTTTTTGTTTTTGAACAGTTTTTACCGACAGTCTTCGTACTGACATCAGCCGTGCGGCGTCTTTGGTTTCTTCTGGCATGTTTTTGTACTGAACACAATTTTGGTTCTCAGCGTCAGGTTTTACACGATACACCCACCCTATTTTTTAATATGTGGCCAAGAGCGGCCTCTGGGGAAACAGTTTTCGTAGACAGCGAGAACAGCAGTACACAACCTGCGTGAAGTTGCCACCCCAAGTATTTAAAAAGTTCGAAATGGTATTACTGTTCGTTTGTGCTACGTATGTGCCGACAGGCCAGCATGCAAAGCAACACTTCCTCTGGTGCATCTTCATCCCTTTAAACATGCAACAATAAACATTTTAGAAAATGTTGCAGTATGCTAAATAATACCTAGCATTGGGGCAAAGAATGCGCATAAAAATAGGCAACCTATGATGGGCTGTGAAAAAAAAATCGGACTGCACAAAGTTTACAGTATCTTCACTATTCAAATGACAGTACTTATATCCCGAATACTCTCTCAAAAAGCCCAAGAGTTCCAACTACACAGCATCTTTGCGAATTTCAATAAACGTTAGCCCATACAAGTCACAGCTAACTTAGCTAATTTCAAATAACGTTTGCCTACACAACATGCAAATCCCAGAGTGTGATAGTGAGAAATCTTTACACTTACTCATCCAGTTCATATAGCTGCCCTCAGCTGGGTTAAGCTGTAGTTCAAAATGACAGTGTTTCTCATCAGGGTCAATCTCTGGATCAGCAGATCCCAGGGGGCAAAACAGCAAACTTGGGTTTACATCAAGCCAAATAACCACACCACGGTTGGAAACAGGAGCTTGTGAGGGTTTATTGTGTAATTGCTCGGTAGACACGGTCATCTAGGGTTGTTTACTGTATCACTGCATACCGTCACTCCTACACAATCATGAGGCTCCTGTGGAAGATGGCGAGTGATTCCGCAGTTCTGATTGGGTGAGGAAGGTCATTCCACCACTGCGGAATGGTGTATTAGTATAAGGAATACAAGGAAAAATGAAACAAAATGCCCCTCCTCCCATCTAGTCCCATCTGGGGGCGGCAGTGTAGCATAGTGGTTAAGGAGCAGGACTCGTAATCAAAAGGTTGCCGGTTCAATCCCTGCTGGGACACTGCTGCTGTACCCTTGGGCAAGGTACTTAACCCACAGTTGCCTCAGTAAAAATATCCAGCTGTATAAATGAATAACATTGTAAAACAACTGTAACCTATGTAAATTGCTTTGGATAAAAGCGTCTGCCAAATGAATAAATGTAAATCTAGTCCCCTCCCACAGCTGGAAGTACTACAACCTCCACTACTATAGTACTAGTATAGTTCTACTTCTACCCTGAAAATTTGGTTCAAGTTAGTTAAATATTAAACATTTCACAACCCAGATAACTGTATTGCAGATTTTAGACGACTATATTTAGATGACTATCTATCAGCCCTCCTGAGATTTGTAGCAATCAGTGCATCAGTCCATAGGACGATCTCGACAAAATGCTTTTGCATGAAAGTGTAAAACTTACTCAACTTACTGCAAACTTCTACTTCCACATAACAACTGGGTGCTCTCTCTGCTGTGTAGAAGGTACATCAGGACACAGAAGGAAGGACGTCACAGTTCAGCTGTACTGACTAGTATAACTCAATGGATGAAGGTTTCACACTTACTGTTGGCTGTGGCAGCTCACCTGAATGCAATAAAACAATACAACAAATTTAGTGTATTTGCATTCCATCATAAAATTCAATATGCACTGTGACCTACATCATGAATATGAAAAATAACAGTTTACAGTGATGGCAGCTCTTCACTTTGAAATGCAGGCAGCAGAAATGTTGCCGTTACTCTGATCAGTTCTAAAAGCAAATCTTGTTTGTTTTGTGTCCTTAATGGATGCACTGACTGAGTTATTATTCTGTATCTATTTGTGGGTTCCCTCTCTCTTTGTATTCTGATGTGGTGACATTCAGTTTTAAAGCATATTACATTTTGCAAAGTTAGATATTGCAAAACATTTGGAGAAGCACCACAAAGGTTAGCAAACTGACTGAAATCAGAAACTGCATTTTTTTTCTGAACTTTTAAACACTGGGGTTTCTGCGCAAAGTTAACTAATGAAGTTAACTAAATGGTCAAATAATCTGTGGATGTGTTCAAATGCAACGCAATTGTATGATACAAAAATAATGATCAATAAAAGATGCAATTAAGAGAAGGAAAAGGAATTGCTTACCCAAAACTGTTACTGAGTATCTGTTGCTGCGCGGAGATGAATGCTCAACATGTCATGAATGCACAGTGTAGAAACACTTCAGATTGACTACTGAGATGATTGTTGAAGGAAGGCTTTTCCACTGGAGCAGTTCAGTGCCAGTAAAGTAGTGATCACAGGCTGGGTGTTTGGTGCTCTCTGCAGGTGCTCTGCTGGTGCTATTTTACCTCTTTGTAGAAATAACACTGATGCAGAGAGACAGACTGGGGAGCCTCACAGCTCAGCAGCACTGTGTCTCTGACTCTGATGACAGCAGTGCTCACTCTGATCTGGGCCTGTGGTAGTTCTGTATGAAAATAAAACGTATTATATACTACTTTCTTTCTTTCTTTCTTTCTTTCTATTAAAGCACAATTCTGAACTAAAGCTAAGAGCAAATTACAGGTACCCAGTTAAAAGACAAGTAATAGCATTAATCCGAAAATATACTCCATTGTACCTGAAAATATACATTGGTTAGGGGCATGAGTAAATGTAAGTCCTGAGTATTTACACATTGTTGTACCGTTGATAATATTTCTACAGTTTTGTCCACATACTGACCAATGAGAGACAGAAACTGGGGATGAGGAGGTATAAAGGGAGGTTCAATTTACAATCCAAGGTCGTGACAAAGAGAAGGGATGGATAGATGCTCTCGAATGCATAGTGGGATACAGTGTAACATAAATGAACATTCACACTGAATGTGTTCACGTGTAGCACACGTGGCATCTGCCCCACCTCTATATAAGATTATGATTATGCACCTCGTGTCATTTGTGGTCTTGGAGCCCCATCCAATGGCCATGTTAGGTAGCGCTGTGAATTATTTTCTGTAACATTGTTATTTCAATAGGTTAGCACGTAACGCTAATTCTTTATTGTTCTGTATGTCTTTCTTTGTAGAAACCACACACACACCCACGCAGGTGACAATTTTGTCAATAAACACCTTCAACTGGCAGATCGTTTATTCAGTGATTTGATTGATCACTTCGGTGGTGGACTGAAATCTCAGGAACAAAAGCAAACGAGAGTCTAACCTGCCGGTTTTGAAGAACCTTTACATCACATTCTTTAGCAGACGCTCTCACCCAGAGCGACCGACACAGGTTACATTTCTTTACAATGTTATCCATTTATACAGCTGGATATTTACTGAGGCAACTGTGGGAGAATCCCGTGGACATAGTTTGATTTGCGCACTGAAAGTGTGTTCAGGGATCGATGTTCTCGTATACTCAGATTACATGGTGATGACCTGAGTACATATGGAGAGATCTGCTGTTCTGAGACACTTGTGTGGCTCTTAAAAGAGCCGTTGGATATCCGGTTAGATGGAGTAGTCGTATTTTAAGCGCGCTCTCCTCGAATGCGACGGGCCAGCTGAATGTCCTTGGGCATGATGGTCACCCTTTTGGCGTGGATGGCGCACAGGTTGGTGTCCTCAAACAGGCCAACCAGATAGGCCTCGCTGGCTTCCTGCAGAGCCATGACGGCAGAGCTCTGGAAACGCAAGTCGGTCTTGAAGTCCTGGGCAATTTCTCTCACCAGCCGCTGGAAAGGCAGCTTGCGAATCAGCAACTCGGTAGACTTCTGGTAACGGCGGATCTCTCTCAGAGCCACTGTGCCGGGCCTGTAGCGGTGAGGCTTCTTCACACCGCCTGTTGCAGGCGCGCTCTTACGAGCAGCCTTAGTGGCAAGCTGCTTCCTGGGGGCTTTGCCACCAGTAGATTTACGAGCAGTCTGCTTGGTTCTAGCCATCACGACGAAACACTTACTTCTTTCTTGACAGAAGAGTAACAACGATAGTCTCAGCACATGTTTATAAGGCGTAGCAGGCAAAGGCTGATTGGATGAGCTTATACGGAGCTGTCATTGGTCCGCACTTCAGTTCGTTGTCTGTGGCCATTGGTTCGTTTCTTCATCGACTCTGCCGCCTAAAATTCAAACATCTCTCTGCTCCCGCCTTCTTTCCCAATCTACTCGCAAAGCTTCCTCACACACAAAGCCCTTTGTTCCATTTTGCTGTTCTCCTCCCTGTCATACTCGTTCACAATAGTGATGGGAATAACAGCTCTTTTGGCTCCGTTCCTTTCCGAGAACCGTTCAACTCATCGTTCTTTTAGGGGGCGGGGATCACTAGGTTTTTCTGCTAAATAATCATATACTACTCCTCGTATTGCCAGACCTGGGACTTGAATAGGTCGCGACGGTAACATCACTATTTCATAAGTTACTGAGTCATTTGGGTTACTTAATGCCGCTACAGTTCCGCCTAATCACGAGACAAGATCAACCCGGATGATCAAGTACACTTTGTATGAGTACGCAGTCATACACATTTTGGAGTCGCTAGAGTGCGTGATGCCATGTTAATATATTGTTGATCAATACGTGGCAACGTTGACCGCAGGTACACTCGAGTAAAGAGCGGTTTTGCACATTTTAAAGACACCAGTGGGTGGCCCTTAAAAGAGCCTTTGGGTTCCTGGGGTAGTGGTGGTCGCTGCAGCAATTACTTGCCCTTGACGGCTTTCTCGGTCTTCTTGGGCAGCAGCACAGCCTGGATGTTAGGCAGAACTCCGCCCTGAGCAATAGTGACACCGCCCAGGAGCTTGTTCAGCTCCTCGTCGTTACGCACTGCAAGCTGCAGGTGACGGGGAATGATACGGGTCTTCTTGTTGTCCCGAGCAGCATTACCAGCCAGCTCAAGGATCTCAGCCGTAAGATACTCGAGCACGGCCGCCAAGTAGACCGGGGCACCAGCGCCGACGCGCTCGGCGTAGTTTCCTTTGCGGAGCAGTCTGTGAACGCGACCGACCGGGAACTGGAGCCCAGCCCTGGACGAACGAGTCTTGGCCTTAGCCCTGGCTTTGCCACCGGTTTTACCTCTTCCGCTCATGTTTAGCCTCGCCTTGCTGCGCTTATTCGACAACTATCAAATGAAATGACACAGCCAACCCTCGCGAGCCTGGTTTATAGCTACAAGAAACGCATTCATTGGATAAGGCGTCGATGGGATTTTATCCAATCAAATCTGAACAGGCCTTTTGTGCGGGCGTTCAACTTTTACAATGTTACCGGTGGAGAATTCAACGTCACTAAAGTGTATCCGTACAACAGCCTCCACACTGAGCCATTCCTCATATGCAAACGCACAGCCGTCATGAATAAAGATATGTATAGTTACACTCGCTTATTGAATATACCACACTAATCGTAAACACATACTCTTGAAAGGTGCGATACTTATTGCGATTTTTATTACTATTACTCTATGGAGTTGGACCGGTTGTACATTTCAAGTTGTATAATGTTATAACTGTGCCTGTGACAAAGTTCTTAATTCTTGATGCGTTATTAGGTTTTTTCCCTTTTAAGTAGTCTGTGTTGCTCGTCTGTACTGTTTATTTCCCAAGTGTTTGTGAATTACTTGTGGTGTACAGTGATAAATCTTATTTCCCACTCGTGGAATCCATACTGCTAGTAATTAACACGATTCAATACTTGCTGCTACTGGGACGCTAGGTAGAGCGTGAGCATGTTACTGCGTACGAAGGTTTGAACAAGACCGAGCTCATTTCTATTTGACATCTGCATATGCAGCTAAAGTGTCTTTAAGGGAGCTGCACGTGTATTCACAGAAATCGAACTGCCTATACAGCACAGTCGCAATTACAAGCAAAGTAAATAGAGCTAAGGAAAACGTGTTTGCGCTTTCACGAAGTGTTTAGGTGGCTCTTAAAAGAGCCTTTGCGGTGCTCGAAATGAGCTTTCAAGTGATCACTTTTTCTTGGGAGCCGCTTTCTTGGCTTTGGCGGTCTTGGGTTTGGCCACCTTGGGCTTGGCAGCCTTGGCTTTCTTGGGACTCTTGGTTGCTTTCTTGGCTGCAGCCGGCTTCTTGGCTTTCTTGGGGCTCTTCGTGGCCTTGGGTGCAGCGGGCTTTTTCGCCTTCTTCGGCGACTTCTTGGCCGCGGCGGGCTTCTTTGAGGCGGCAGGCTTCTTTGCCGCTGCCTTCTTTGGCTTCTTGGCAGCAGCGGGTTTCTTGGCGGCCGGCTTCTTTGCTTTCGGAGCTACTTTCTTAGCGGGCTTCTTTTTCGCAGCCTCAGCTTGCTTTTTGTTGAGCTTGAAAGAGCCAGATGCGCCGGTTCCTTTAGTCTGCAGCAGGGTGCCTTTGATTACCAGGCTCTTGAGCGCCAGCTTGACGCGGGAGTTGTTGTTCTCCACATCGTATCCGCCGGCCGCCAGAGCTTTCTTCAGGGCAGCGAGGGACACTCCGCTCCTCTCTTTGGAGGCGGACACGGCCTTGACGATCAATTCTCCAACGCTAGGGCCCGATTTCCTTGGCTTGCTTGCTGCTTTCTTTTTAGGAGCCTTGGCCGGGGCGGCGGGAGCTGGTGCGACTTCAGCCATGATTCTCTCGTTCAGATTTCTGTTAACACGTACACAAGATTTAGCTCAGTCTGATTCAGAACTGCTTCCCAACCGGGCGGGGGTTGGCCTTACTTAAACATCACATGAGAACCGTCTAGACTCAACCCCTTCGGCAATGATTCGGTGCTCCCGACAAACTTGTCCGCTTGTGTTTTCTCGTCGTGAAAATCAGTCAAATAATCAACCTTGCAATTGTACACCAGGTGAAAAAGCACAGAATAATGACGGAAAGCCTTTCCCCTCGCATCACAACCCTTCGTGTTACGGAGTTCTGCTATATTTTAGCGCGACGTGCCCAAAACCTAGTCGCTTTGCGGGGAGACGGAACCGTTCGCGTTGCTTTTCGTGCAGATTTTCACACTTAAAACGGATAAAACATTTCCTACGCGTTGACATCGCGTGTTATCCATTCACGCAAGACCCATGTGCATGTCGAAAAGACGATGCCAGTCGTTTCTTAACCGAACGTGGGTTTTAATTCGGACGCCTTTTGTGCCAGTTAAAGCACACATTAGACCGTGTTTCCTCTTCGCTGCCCCTGGGTGAGATTTTGATCACTACCGTCATCTGCCTCTCTGTAGTCGTGTCCGCGTATGTTATCGGGGGTTCTCACTTTTTTGGGCATACAACACAAACTATTTTTCCTGGTTGCCTGTCAACGTTGCCATTGATGAAAACCAGGTCGCGCAGGAAGCAGCATGACATTACACTATTTTCATCTAGCAGGCGCTCTTATCCAGAACGGTGTACAGTTTTATTTGTAGGCCTACAGCTGGATATTTACTGACGTAGCTGTGGGTTAAGTAGCTTGTGCAAGGGTACAACAGGAGTGCCCCGGCGGGATTCGCATCAGCCACCTTTTGGTTATGATCCTTGCTCCCTACCACAACACCACACTGCTGCGATTACTCTAGTCCCTGACATCCGTCTCTCTACCCATACACTTTCTCTCTTTCTCACTCCGTGTGCGTGGGAGTGAAAGACAATGAGAGAGTGTACTGAAAAAAATACTGGAACTCCATCTGAAGTCATGCATGTATGTGTGCTCATGTGAGAGACAGAGAGGAGGAGATGGAAGAGACAAAGATATCAAGAGAAAATGGCCTCAGGGTCGTTACTCTGCTTTATAGTTCCTTTAAATCATTTAGTGAGTCTTCCATTTGTCTCAATGATTTTATAAATGCTGGGTCATATACTTTTATAAAAGTATAAAAAGGGCTATGTTTCACTTTTTCTAATGGAAGGGTCACTCCAAGAAAGGTCAAAAATTAATTTAGGAGGTTTTGTCTGCTGTTGAACTCAGAAAGGGCTCATTTTTGACCCCTAAGACAACACAATTCTTGAGGCATACTGGGTTGGAACATGCCTTCAATTCAATAGGACATCAAGACATAGCTTGTGCTTCACACACCCTGCAGGTGACCAGTTGGAATGTATATATTCAAATGGAAGGTGTCAAAAAGGGCATTCAAAACGTTTCGATATTTATGAGCCGAAGCCCCTGTATCTACAGCTGAGTTTCTCGGACCTAAAGGATGGAAACGATGTTGTGTGCATGTCGCAAATCTGAATATAAATCTCACTCGCACAAGTGAATAAGGGATATGTAGCCAGATTGGATAGTTTTTCCAATTATTGTTGTATTAATATAGTAGTTGAAGTGTGAATCGTATTGTATTCCTTATACTAATACAAGGAAAAGTAAAACACAATGCCCCCCACCCATCTAGTCCCCTCCCACAGCTGAAAGTACTACAAGCACTGCTACTATAGTACTAGTACAGTTCTACCTCTACAACTATAGTATTACTTATATCCATAAGTACTATGTTCACTAATCATTCAGGGGCCACAAACAAGGCTCAGTCCTCCTAAAGCAATCATTTGTGATATGACTACTGTTTCAAGACACGCTGTGGCAAGTTTTGATAGTTCAAAGTGGTATTAGTACTTCACCAGTACCAGCACTTCACTGGCTTCCGATAGCAGCCCGCATCCAGTTTAAGCCACTGATACTGGCTTACCAGGCCACAAGAGGCTCTGCCCTGTCCTACCTTCAGTCTCTGATCACTCCATACACTCCAACTAGATCTCTCCGCTCAACCTCCTCTGGGCAGCTGGCAGTCCTCTCACTTCGGAAACCTGGCAGTTGTTCCACTCGGCCAAGTATTTTTTTCTGCCCTCATTCCGCAATGGTGGAATGACCTTCCTCACCCAATCAGAACTGCGGAATCACTCGCCATCTTCCACAGGAGCCTGAAAATCCAACCTTTTCAGAATCCACCTGTCCCCTATTGTGTAATCTTTCTGGTAGGTTTGTTTAAAAAAAAAAAAAAAACACCTTCTGTACTGACCCTGTCTCTTTATATTGCAGGTTTTGTCTGCAGATTTCTGTTTTATTGTTACAGGATATACATGTTACGGCCAGACTCCTGCCAAAGGTGACTACAGGCAGTCACAGGGAAGTTAGCAGGATAAATACTCCGCACATAAAAACACAACAACCCGGCAACTCACTCTTCAGCGTTTGGTCCAGCCGGGCAGACGCTGCAGCGGCGAAGTGCTTCGAAGCTTAACTGGTTAGGTAGTATTGATATGGGTCAGAGGAAATGTAGATGAAGAGATAGCAGTGCACAGGAATTTCAGAAAGAGTGGTTTGAGAGAGGGAAGAAGGTAATGTGGAGTAGAAAAGAGTTCTGGAGATCGGTGCGCAAAAGAACGAAATAAAACAGTGAGCACCGGCCAGTGTGCATTTGACCGTCGGACCGGTTCCACCGTCCTACCCAAAACAACAAAACAAAACCACTCCCTCTGATTCCCCGACGACTGTGCTCGCCGCCATAGACATTTAAAATACCTGAGGTGCACACCTTCGTGCATCCGTGACCCCGACGTCACGTGACCCATAACCCCTACTTCAGTGCACCCTTTACCTGACGTCATGTGGCATACCCGTAACATACAGGAGCATGGTACTGAAAATAATTAATTTGCATTCCTACTGTGATCTTTTGCCTAGGAGGAAGTTAGCTAAACCTGTTTGATGCACTAATTGTATATTCGCTTTGGCTTAAAAGCGTCTGCGAAATGCCAAATTGTAAATTGTAAAATCTACACTAACAGCTGCTTCGGAGATGAGTGATATATCCTCTTTATGACCAAAAGTAAAAATCAGTCAACTTTACTATTAAAGACCGCAAGAAAATAACAATGATGATTTGATCGCTAATATCATCTGATTGTTCAGACACACATTACAGTCACTCATTTTGTGCAATATTGCTCTGTTAAGAACATTACAGACATCCCAACCACCTCCATAATATTTTCTGTGTGGTGGTGAGTGATTATAGTGCTGTAACTTCAGTGGACTTTGACACAGTAGAAAAGTGTTCCAGGACAAGCGATCCTGCACACACTGTGTAAAGATCGAGGCCAAGTTTGTTTCAGTGTTTTCCCTCGGACAGAACAGACCATATAGAGAAGAGGAGGGGGGCCCTGGTGAATGCTGGATAATTTCTACCGCTTCTATGTATGGTTTGTATCTTTCTGCCACTTGTCATGCTGACTACACCACTCCACCATTTTGATTGTGCCTTCCATAGAACAGCAATCGTAAAACCTATCTGTAATTTAAAAGCAGAATTTGATTGAAATAGCGCAGCATGTTGTTGGCCCAGCATGAGCCAGCCAACTTGGTATGCTATATGCAGATGTGCTCTTGTTGTTCCACACTAATAATATTATACAATCACTCCACACTGATAATATTCTCTGCCCCAACCATAACTCATCCGCTAAAAGACAAATGTCCATAGCAAGAATTTCTGCATTGCTGCCTTGTCCTCCACCTTCCAATATTTACCCTGCTCCTGTTTCCAGCTCTCTTCACTTGTGCTGCCCCTAAGGCAGAGGTAGTGAGCTTTGAGTTTTGTCCCTCCTGGCTTGCCGTAGTTTGGTTCTATTTCATACAGTTCGAAAATCAGTTGCTTATCAGTTGCTGTCAGTGTTAACATCTTTTTTTTGTCCATACAGAACATACGTCTGTAAGTACCATATAGTATATGTATATGCACTTGCCTTTCATGTTTTTAGATGATTTGCAACCTGTTGTTGGTGAAAGTCGCTTGAATTAAAAGACGCTAATAGCGCTAGCGCGTCAATGGGTTTTTTTTTCCCATTTCCCATTGAACATTTTTCCCATTTTGGAGCGCCGCTTCGGCTTGATCGACAGGCTGAGGTAACACAGAAATCTCGAGGCGGTGGGGTATGCTTATATGTTAACAAACGATACTGCACCTCTGTGACTGTTAGAGAACGTATTTGCACACCAGATGTTGAACTTTTATCAGTATCGTTACGACCTTTTTACCTTCCCCGTGAGTTTCCACAACTTTTCATAACTACAGTGTACATTCACTCGAAAGCAAATGCCGTGTCTGCTTGTAGCACTATTTTCAATGTAGTGCAGAAATTGCAGTCGCTCTCGTCTGATGCACTAAACTTTGTACTGGGTGATTTTAATCATGTCTCTCTTAACAAGACAAACTTTTACCAATATGTGTCCTGCCCAACCAGGCGGGATAAGACTCTGGACCTTTGTTATGGATCTGTAAAGGACGCCTATAAATCACTGCCACTACCTCCACTTGGCTCAGCGGATCATAACTGTACATTTAATACCCATATATAAAACTATTTTAAAGAGACAGAAAGCACAGACAAAGGACATTATGGAATGGACTGAAGAATCTGTGCTTTGTCTTCAGGAATGCTATGATTGCACAGATTGGGAGATGTTTATACAGTCCTGTGGTAATGATTTTGACACGTTTGTTGATGTGACATGCTCCTATGTGGCTTTTGTAGGGCCATGATTATTCCATGCAGACGAGTAAAAATCTATCCTAATAGCAAACTGTGGGTGACCAAAGCTGTTAAATCTAGCATACAGAAAAAAGAAACTGTGTTTTAAACAGGGAGCCACCTCTGAGCTGCAATTAGCTAATAAGGAGCTAAAAATACAAATCCTTCAGGCTAAACAAAATTATAAGCCTGAACTGGAGAACAAGCTGGCCACTAACAACCTTGGTTCAGTCTGGGATAGCATGAAAACCATAACAGGCCTCCATAATCCAAAGAGCAGCAGTCTGGTCACCCTGGATGGCTATAACTCTGATTTTGAGTTTGCTAATGCTCTTAACCATTTTTATAATCGATTTGATACTTTTGATTTTACTAAGAAAATTCAGGAACTGAATAGTAAGCTCACAGATAAACAACACTTTAACATAAAACAAAAGGATGTGCATAAGGCCTTCCTCTCAGTAAGAGCAATGGACCAGATAATATCTGTGGGCGCACACTTAAAACCTGTGCAAAAGAATTTTTAATAGAAACATTAAATAAAAACATTTTTAATAAGTCTCTACAGGCACAACATGTACCTAAGGTCTGGAAGGATGCTGTGATAGTCCCTGTTCCCAAATCCAACTCCCCCAAAACCCTTAATGATTTTAGACCTGTAGCCCTCACATCAATCGTGATGAAAACAGTTGAAAAATTTGTGAGGTCTGAAATCCTAAGAAGAACTGGGCGTGCACTTGACCCTATGCAGTTTGCTTATAGGCCTCACAGGGGAGTAGAGGATGCCAAAGTCACTTTGCTTAACTTACTTTTTAAACATTTGGAAAAAATGGTTCCCATGCCAGACTTTTATTTGTTGAGTTTTCCTCTGCTTTTAACATGATTTTTTTTTTTATTTAACCTTTATTTCACCAGGTTTGAGATTAAAATCTCTTTTACAAGAGAGACCTGGCCAAGAAAAGCAGCACACCAAGTTTCAGACAAATCAAAAATTACATAAGCATTAAAAAATACACAAAAAGACAAAGGACAAGTAAAAAGTGCAAACTGCTGCAAGTGCAAAAGCAATCAATTTTCAATTTTCAATGATTTTATGATTCAACCTCATATTTTAACCAGTAGGCTGCTGGAACAGTTTGACCTCAGCAATAATTTGTTGGGATGGATTCTTAACTGTTTAAACAACCGGACACAAAGAGTGAGGGTAAATGGATGCCTATCTGACCAAGTTTGCTCCTCAACTGGCTCCCCACAAGGCTGTGTGCTCTCACCGCTACTATACATCCTCTACACAAATATGTGTCAGAGCAGGTGGGGGAATAGGACCATCATTAAGTACGCAGATGACTCAGTCACTGTCAGTCAGCTTCATGACAATGAAACTGGCCATGGTCCAGTCCGCGGTGACTTTGTCAAGTGGTGTGAGGAGTCTTACCTTCAGTTGAATGTATCTAAAACAAAAGACATGATCATTGATTTTAGGAAAAATGCCCACACACAGGAGATCACATCCATTAAAGGTCAGACTGTTGAATGTGTGCAATCCTATAAATATCTGGGCACAATTATTGACTCTAAACTGACCTTTGAAGTGAATTGTGAAGCAGTGTGTAAGAAGGGACACCAGCGCCTATTCTGTCTGAGAAAATTGAATCATTTACATATTGACAAATCCATGATGACCTTATTTTACCATGCTTTTATTGAATCAGTTTTAACTTCTTCTCTGGTGTCATGGTTTGGAAACCTGTCTGTAAACAACAGAAACTCACTCAATCAAATAGTTAAGCGGTCTAGCAGGTTGATCGGTGAGTCACTAGCTAATTTGGAGGCCCTGAATATCAGGCAACTAAAGCGAATAAACTCATTTTTAAGTGATGCCTCCCACCCCTTACACACAGAAATTCAGCTCCTTCCTTCTGGTCGCAGGTTTTTAGTTCCAAGTTGTAGAACAAAACGATACAAAAACAGTTCTGTTCCAGCAGCCATTACACAGACGAATAAGTCATAGTATAACTGTTCATAGTATAATTAATAATTTTTTTCAGTTTTATTTTATTTATTTTATTTTTACTGACTGAACTCTTTTATTGATTGTTCCATTGTCTTTTAGTACACTCTTAAATGTCTTAGAAGACTGGACCCCTGAGAACCTTTATGGTATGTTCTATGTTTTATGTTAATGTATTATGGTCTTTGTTGCCTGTAGCAAGTGTGAAGATGAATGATGTATGACAAGTGTCTGTATGTTACTACATGTGTGTACATGAATTAGGACACTTTACTGCAAACCAAATCTACCTCTGGGTGCAAATAAAGTAACCTGAACCTTAACTACACTGCTTCACCAACACATTTTCTTTTATGTTTTTATTCATTGTATGAATGTATTTTTTTCAGGACCTTGGATTTACCAATGTATTCAAACCTTCCCAAACTCAAGCTCTTTCAGTTTCAAATTTGGCAATTTGTGTGCATGAGTATCATGATTTCTTTTTTATATTAGGGGGTGTTTCAGAAAGTGGGATAACTGAGTTACTGAGTTACCTAATTTGAAAAACAATTGGCTCCCTTTTTTGAAAATCCCATTTCAGAAGGGAGCTTGAACTATAGACGGGTAGGCTGCCAAGGCAACAAATCCAGATTCATTAAGGTGCTTTCTGGTACAGTCATAGCTGCCTGGTATTCCAAGACCTTTATTTGTTTTTATATAAGCAGGTGGAAGTAGGCACAGAGGAGGACGACTCTTCTCTCGGGTGCTTGCCTGGTCCTTTCCTGTGTTTTGTCCTCATGACAAGAGTACTCTCTGCATTGTATGTTCCATACTAATTTCTTTTTCCTGTTTGTTATGAGTTATTTCATGTCTAACCTGTCGGTTTTGAAGAACCTTTACATCACATTTTTTAGTAGACGCTCTTACCCAGAGCGACTTACATAGGTTCTTTACAATATTATCCATTTATACAGCTGGATATTTACTGACTAACCTAACTCAGAATCCCAAATTAATGTGGTATCCCAATCCTTCGATTTCAGTGTCCTTCATGTGCAGCTGTCGCCCCCCTTTGATCATGAACAAACCAAGGACTGTCACAGTCACACAGTAGCAACGCATAAGATACATATTTGTGGTTTCTGTAAATACTCACACTGATCAAGCTGCAGTCCATCCTCTGACAATCATGCGTCCACATTCATGGAGAATCCCGTGGACATAGTCTTAATAGTTTGAAAAGATTTGCGCACTGAAAGTGTGTTCAGGGATCAATCTACTTGTCTACTGAGATCAACTGCAGTGTATGTAACTCAGTATACGTTCCTCAGACAAAGTTTCATCTACATTTGCAATTTATTAGAGCCATTGATAGTAAATGACGCCTGCCACAGTTCATCACAAAACATATCCCAAACCCTTGCGCTGGGCTATGCTTTCTGTAAACTGAATTCCACCAGATGCAGGGCATTGCAGAAACAACACCTTACTTTGAAAAGATTTTTAATTGTCTTGATGTTACTTTGGAACTCTGTACTGCAAGTGACCCATGCTTCTTTTACAGCAATCAAAACAGGGAATAAGGCCCATGATACGGTGTCAAAATAAGACATTCCATATCTTTGTTAACTTTTAGTATCTCAATAGCTGTGTTCTTAATTTCTTCCATCAATATGAATTGTGTATAACATTCAAGCTAGTCTGTTGTGGGAAGGGCGGGTTATTTGGGGTGGTGGGTCTTCAATACTAAGTCCTCATTATCTCTCTGTATAGTATTTGTGTGGATAAAATAAAAGAGTATGTATGTTAATCACAAGAAAAACACTTTCAATGTCTTTGTAACATCTGCGGGCACCGAAGCTGTAGAGCCCATGGAAATGGGTTTTATATGATACTAGCAAAATCTCTGGCCTCCTTGTCAATTGAATTTCATTAAGGAAAACAGTGCATAAATGAAATGGTACACTAGTCCAACCCGGAGAAGTATGAGCAATAACTGGCTGCTTCTCCCAGTTACCTCATAGTCTTGTTGTGCATGATTTGTATCATGTTGCCACAGCAATTTACTGTGTTTTAATTACCTCATATTGGAGTTTAGCTGTTTGATATTGTGACACAACAAGGGGAGAGGTGATGTATGGCCAGTGCTTTAGTGCCTCCACCCCTTCCCCACCTCACATTATGCCCAGTGGATGGTACAGTACGAACCATCCGTTCAGCTTTAACAAAGTACGACAGTTTGTATCACTTGAAACCTTGGATTTGCCAAACAGAATACAGTCCGTTTTAAAGGGATATTTTTTTCTTTCTTGCTTTCTTTCTTTTGAACGGTATCTCGAAACGTAACTGATACTGGTGCGCACTAGCGTAGCCAGGATCCACGATGTAGGTGGGCCCAGAAAAAATCAAGTGGGCCTAGCCTAAAACGCATGTTATCAAAATAGGCCAACACAACTACACCGGCTTGAATACACCACCGTTTAATCAGAGCAAAAGCCTGTATGTCATCATAAGCAGTGTTAAGAACATAACGATAGCAGCATTGGCACGGCGGCCATACCACACACACACGCGCATCTGACAGACGCAATACCATCATAAAATCAGCAGGACAGTAGTGGATAGTACAGTAGTGGACAGTATGTAAAAACAATGCTTGGTCATAGTCTGGCTCAGCGGACACATAAACCACATGAAATAAACAACAGTGACTAGGCAACTAAATAGTAGGAAAATGTAGATTGGCTTACTTTTGATGATTATAACAGGAGAAGAGTTGAACACGGCAATGATTTTGTTATAGTCTAACGATTCAGCCAATTCTCTTTCAAAGGAGAGCAGGGACAAAGAGTTCAGTCTATGTGTCAACATTGCTGCTCCGATACCAGTTTTTATCCAATTTACAGTTGAAAACAATCGTTTGACAGTACAGCTTGTTATGGGTATTGAGGGCCTGTAGGAGACGGTTCATTCTTGGAAAGATATCGCGTGGGCATGCATCGAGCACCTCCACAAGTGATGGAAATGCCCTGCCATTTGCTACTTTTCTCTCCAGCTGCTGAACAAACACCTCATGTTCAGAATCCTCAACAGCGATGTTAAAGTGTGCACCGGCAGGCTGTAATAAAGTCTTTTCGCTTAAGGTGTTCGACCGAGGAGCGGCAGCTCTCATTAACCCGTACGTGGCAGCCTTAAAAAGGGTGTTCAGTTCCATGATCTGCTTGTCTAGTATATCATTCCACAATTGTTTCAGGGCAGAGTTGTCCTTGACAGGCGATGCTTTGCCCAGGGTAGACTCGATCAGCGTATCGCCCAACTTAGCTGTCAACTTCCTCTTTCGGGCCCCAGTGACGTCCCAATTCACAGTGTCATGCCTTTTCATCAAATCATCCGTCAGTGCCATTACTTTATCAAGGTAATTTTCTTCATTCCTAAATGTAGTGTATCTCTCCTTAAGCCCTTCGATTAGATCAATGCAATCTGTTACTGATATAGTGGCAGACTGCAAGCCCTTAGTAACATAGTCACTCGTTTCAAACAACTTGTTGAACGTTACAAGTAGAAAGAGAAATTTTTTCGTTTGCATTTGTTGCAGTAGTGAGTCGGCCTCACATTTTGTCTGGCCTGAGCTTTCAGAAATTTCAGCAAGAGTCTCCAATATAGTACCCAAAAGTATCAGCATTTTACTCACTGCACTTGACCACGAGCTCCATTGGACATCACAGGACCTCTCTAGCTCTAAAGTGGTTTTCCCTGGCCGCAGCTGTTGCTGGATTTCCATTAATCTAGCATGCCTATGTGACCCCGTCATGAAACTATGCAAGTTGTTAATGACATCAAAAAATGTTGATATGCTAGGGGACACCACTGATGCTGTGCACAGCACGAGGTTAAGGCGGTGGGAATTACAATGCACATATACTGAGTAAGGAAAGGTTTTCTTTAAAATCACATGTACCCCTCCTTTATTGCCGGACATAACCGATGCCACATCGAACCCAAATCCGACGCACAAAGCTGGATCCAGCTGCAACGGCTCCAATACTTCCAGGATCTTTGCTGATATAGCACTTGCGCTCATGTCCCCTGCCTCTACAACCCACACAGCCCTTTCCTTCAACAGGCCTTTATGTATGTATCGGATACAGACTGCCACAAGCTCTTTTTTGGTAAGTCTTTACATTCATCTGCCAAAATTGCATAGTATGTGTCTGTCTCGTCGTGCAAACCCCCTTTTAATTTGCGGTTAATTAAATGATGCTGCGATTTCCAGTATTCCATTCTGGATATCAGGGCTAGTGAGTTTCGCGTTTCTAGGCAATTCGTCCAGTCGCCTTTTTATTTCTATGTGATAGCTGGAGTTCGGTTGAAATAATTCCAATAAGCTGCCTTTGTTCAGTGCCTCTTCGTTTTCACAAACGAACTGTTGACAGCATCTTTGTGCAGCTGGTTAATTATATTTCCCCGTCCTGGTTGATGGCTTTGTTTGTAATCTTCAGACCTGCCCAGCGTTGTAGCATGTGCCCTGCTAGCCTCGTGTTTAACACAACACTGGGAGAGATGCTTCCAGTCTCTGAAGCCCGTTTTTATAAATCGGCACTCGGTGGCTGCTTCGGGGAAATGGCGACATGGCTTACAAAACACAGTGTCTCTCGAAGTACTGTACTCTAGCCATGGGAACTTTTCATACCACCGGACATTAAAACTTCTTCCTTTGCCTGTTATAGTGGTGACTGGAAATGAAATGAGTTTGGGCTGGGTAGCAGGGTCATCAATGGTGGACAAGTCGGATGGGGCTGTTACGTCCTCAGTCAGTGGTGCGGAAATTGTCACGGTAATTGTCGCCATGCTAAGAATTTGTCGAAATTTGGACGTGCTGCTAAAGCCTCTTAGAATGGACGGAGCCCTGCTTGAGGGGGGTTGGCGGGCTCTAACTCGAATCAGCTTTCATTTGAGCAGAGGCTTCAATCAGGTCGTGTTTGGGTGCACATATGCGTGCACAGAGAAAGCAAATCATTACACCTGTTTGCAGTTTTTGTAACGAGCAGCGTTTATGAGATGTCTGGTCGGGGAAAAGGAGGAAAAGGGTTGGGGAAAGGAGGCGCTAAACGTCACCGTAAGGTTCTTCGTGATAATATCCAGGGAATTACTAAGCCCGCAATTCGTCGCTTGGCTCGCCGTGGTGGTGTTAAGCGTATCTCTGGTCTGATTTACGAGGAGACGCGCGGTGTGCTAAAGGTCTTCTTGGAGAACGTCATTCGTGATGCAGTCACCTACACAGAACATGCTAAGAGGAAGACCGTCACTGCCATGGATGTGGTGTACGCTCTGAAGCGGCAGGGTCGCACACTGTACGGCTTCGGAGGCTAAATGTCATGTCTGCGCTAAAAAAAAAAAACCCCAAAGGCTCTTTTAAGAGCCACCCACTTCCCCAGTTTAAAGAGTTAAACGTTCTACTGTCAACACAATCGTTTAACATTGTCGCGCCTGCACGAAACTAGCTGTAGCATAACTGACCCATGCATTATTGGTTACACTATATATTTTCGTTCAAGCACTACTCTAGTTGAAGTCAAAATTGTATTCAGTACATAATGTGTAAAAACATGCCGGAAGAAACCAAGGAGGCCGCACTATTGATATTAGTACGAAGATGGTTGGTAGGGGCTGGTTTTAAATGGTCTACTTTTAGAAACAAGGCGACTGATGAAACCTTGGAGCATTTTATTTCGGAATGTGATCGGTCAGTCGCTGCCTGGGAAATGGTGAAATCTATTTTACAAGGGAACCGTAACGCGGGATTATTTTTTGATGAGGATCAGTGAAAAAGAACATGCTTTATTTTCGATTGTTGTAAAAATGAGGCTGTAGAAAATTCGCTGAAGGACGGCTGATATAATTTTTGTACCAGATGAGTTAATTAAATCGTAAACGAACTCAGAACGACAGATCAAAGCCACGGAATATGCTTTCGTTGTAATTGTATGTAATGTGTTTTCTGTTGTATTTGTGGTTGAAAGAAAAGTGAGTCTCAAGCGCCTATTGGATATCATAGTTTGGCATGTATAAAATATTCATAGATTGTGTTTATTGATGTATGATTCATGTATGTTACGCAGGTTTTTGATTGTGGGTTTTTCATATATGTCTTGAACGTATTTCCTGACTAATGTCACCTACATGAACTTTTTTTTTCCGGAAGAAGGTTAAGACTATTAAAAAACAATACAAAAGAGAAAAAGTGGGAGTCGCGCGGTCCTTTGTTCAGATAGATAGGTTAACGTTCAGACATGTGGTATTCCCGCCGAAGGACGTCAGCCAATCGAATTTGAATGTCCTTCAATTAGGAAGAATGTGCCAATGAGATTCAGGGATTATTGTCTGATCTGACAGCGTGACAAAATTTGCATATCCTCTCTATATAAACCAAGTATGCGGAACGAGTGTATTCATTACTGTTTGAGAACACCGAGCATCATGCCAGAGCCAGCCAAGTCTGCTCCCAAGAAGGGATCGAAGAAAGCCGTCACTAAGACGGCTGGGAAGGGTGGTAAGAAGCGTAGAAAGTCCAGGAAGGAGAGCTATGCTATCTACGTGTACAAGGTGCTGAAACAAGTGCATCCTGACACGGGCATCTCCTCGAAAGCTATGGGTATCATGAATTCATTCGTTAACGATATCTTCGAGCGCATCGCCGGTGAGTCGTCTCGTTTGGCTCACTACAACAAGCGCTCCACGATCACCTCCAGGGAGATCCAGACTGCCGTGCGCCTGCTGTTGCCCGGAGAGCTGGCCAAACACGCCGTATCCGAGGGCACCAAGGCCGTCACCAAGTACACCAGCTCCAAGTAAAGTGATGTGGCAAATCTAACCCAAAGGCTCTTTTCAGAGCCACCCACTTTTTCGGTTAAGAGGCAGAAACCATTTTACCTTGCCTACGTCTAACTACTTTTGGATCATGGATGTGGCGTTAAAAGCGTCTTGACGTGCAGAGAGCAGTTTGCGTTAAGGCAAAGTGACCTCCTTAGACTACCTGGACTGACGAGCACACAATTGTTGCCCCCGCCCCATCAGTGCTGTCGTAAATTGCTGTGCTTTTTAAATTTTCTTGTCACCCCCTTTAGTTGTTTACTGTTTGAAGGTGTATCGTATTAGTTGCCCTATACGCTGTAGTTGTACAAATCTTGATAGTACTGTGTCCTCAAACAGACCTTGCTCTCAGCTGAGAACTGTCATTGTGGTACACATCCTGTCCCCATACTGTCGCTATACTTACTGTATGCACTTTTGTACGTCGCTTTGGATAAAAGCGTCTGTTGGATAAATGTAAATGTAGGCCGTACAGACGAGCTATAGAGAGAGAACCATACATATGTATACATGTCGCCTATACTTACAAGTGATGAATAGCTCAGTGTGGAGGCTGTTGCACACATATACTCTGGTACACGTTCAATTCTCCCCCAGTAACATTGTTAAAATTGGGCGCCCGAGCAAAAGGCTTGCTTCCATATTATTCACTTCACTACAGCAAGATACATTGTGGCCCCGGTTAGACTCGCAGTACGCTCAGAGAGGGGTGCGTTATGGCTAAAATTCATGTTTTTACAGCTCCCCGAGGTGCTCAGTAAAACATTGAAGCTGTTGCTTTAAGCCGTGTGCGTAATCACCACGACAGTTTTGCAAAGACATCGGCTACATAAGCGCCGCACGCATCTCCACAGTCAATGTTTACTTATGTGCTCAGGATCAGCTGATGACTCTGTCTTCTGTCGATCACGCTCAATATCTCTGAAAGGGTGTTCATGTCCTTTCGACAACGACATAGCCTCAAGCACACAGCTGCAGGTAGGCCTACACATGACCTTCCAGGATCTTAAACGTTTTGAATGCCCTTTTGACACCTTACATTTGAGTACATACATTCCAACTGGTCACCTGCATGGTGTGTCCTTTTGAATTGAAGGAATGTTCCAACCCAGTATGCCTCAAAGATTGTGTCGTCTTAGGGGTTAAAAATGACCGCTTTCTGAGTTCAACAGCAGAGGAAAGCTCCTAAATTAATTTTTGACCTTTCTTGGAGTCACCCTTCCATTAGAAAAAGTGAAACATAGTATAAAAGTATACAAATATAAAAAGGGCTATTTTTACTAAACTATTTTTATACTATATTTTATACTTTTATGTAAAGTTTATGACCTGGCATTTATAAAATCATTGAGACAAATGGAAGACTCAATAAATGATTTAAAGAAACTATAAAGCAGAGTAACGACCTTGAGGCCATTTTCTCTTGATATCTTTGTCTCTTCCATCTCCTCCTCTCTGTCTCTCACATGAGCACACATACATGCATGACTTCAGATGGAGTTCCTGTATTTTTTTCAGTACACTCTCTCATTGTCTTTCACTCCCACGCACACAGAGTGAGAAAGAGAGAAAGTGTATGGGTAGGGAGACGGATGTCAGGGACTAGAGTAATCGCGGCAGTGTGGTGTTGTGGTAGGGAGCAAGGATCATAACCAAAAGGTGGCTGATGCGAATCCCACTGGGGCACTCCTGTTATATCCTTGCGCAAGGTACTTAACCCACAGCTACTTCAGTAAATATCCAGCTGTAGGCCTACAAATAAATAAAACTGTACACCGTTCTGGATAACAGCGCCTGCTAGATGAAAATAGTGTAATGTCATGCTGCTTCCTGCGCGATTGGTTTTCATCAATGGCAACGTTGAAAGGCAACCAGAAAAAAAATAGTTTTTTGGGGGGGCATACAACACAAAGTGAGAACCCCCGATAACATACGCGGGCATGACTACAGAGAGGCAGATGACGGTAGTGATCAAAATCTCACCCAAGGGCAGCGAAGAGGAAACACGGTCTGATGTGTGCTTTAACTGGCATAAAAGGAGTCCGAATTAAAACTCATATTCGGTTAAGAAACGACTGACATAATCTTTTCGAGATGCGCATGGGTCTTGCGTGAATGGATAACACGCGATGTCAACGTGCAGCAAATGTTTTAGCCGTTTTAAGTGTGAAAATCTGCACGAAAAACAATGTGAACGGTTCCGTGTCCCCGCAAAGTGACTAGGTTTTGGGCACGTCACACTAAAATATAGCAGAACTGCGTAACACGAAGGGTTGTGATGCGAGCGGAAAGGCTTTCCGTCGTTAGTCTGTGCTTTTTCACCCGGTGTACAATTGCAAGGTTAATTATTTGACTGATTTTCACGACGAGAAAACACAAGCGGACAAGGTTGTCGGGAGCACCGATTCATTGCCAAAGGGATTGAGTCTACACGGTTCTCATGTGATGTTTAAGTACGGCCAACCTCCCTGGTTGGGAAGCAGTTCTGAATCAGGCTGTGTTACGTCCTGTTTACGTGTGAACCGAGAAATCCGAAAGACAGAGTCATGGCTGAAATCGCACCAGCTCCCGCCGCTGCTGCCGCCGCTCCGGCCAAGGCTCCTAAAAAGAAAGCAGCAAGCAAGCCCAGGAAATCGGGCCCCAGCGTTGGAGAATTGATCGTCAAGGCCGTGTCCGCCTCCAAAGAGAGGAGCGGAGTGTCCCTCGCCGCCCTGAAGAAAGCTCTGGCGGCCGGCGGATACGATGTGGAGAACAACAACTCCCGTGTCAAGCTGGCGCTCAGGAGCCTGGTAACCAAGGGCACCCTGCTGCAGACTAAAGGAACCGGCGCATCTGGCTCTTTCAAGCTCAACAAAAAGCAAGCCGAGGCTGCGAAAAAGAAGCCCGTTAAGAAAGTAGCTCCGAAAGCGAAGAAGCCGGCCGCCAAGAAACCCGCTGCTGCCAAGAAGCCAAAGAAGGCAGCGGCAAAGAAGCCTGCCGCGGCCAAGAAGTCGCCGAAGAAGGCGAAAAAGCCCGCTGCACCCAAGAAGGCCACGAAGAGCCCCAAGAAAGCCAAGAAGCCGGCTGCAGCCAAGAAGGCGACCAAGAGTCCAAAGAAAGCCAAGGCAGCCAAGCCAAAGGTGGCCAAACCCAAGACCACCAAAGCCAAGAAAGCGGCTCCCAAGAAAAAGTGAACACCTCACTTCATTTCTCGTACCGCAAAGGCTCTTTTAAGAGCCACCCAATCAGTTCGTGAAAGCGCAAACACGTTCTGCTTAGCTCTCTTGCTTGTATGTTTGCAGTTGTGACTGTAAGCCAGCTCGACTCCCTTTACACGCTGCATATGCCGATGGCAACAGCAATGAGCTGGGTTCAGACCTTCGTGCGCAGTAACATGCACACGCTCTACATAGCGTCCCAGTAGCAGCAATTATTGAATCGTATCAGTATTGATTCCACGAGTGGGAAATAAGATTTATCACTGTACACAAGTAATTCACAAACACTTGGGAAATAAACAGTACAGACGAGCAACTACTAGGAAACACCTAACAACGCAAGAAAAAATAATTAAGAACTTTGTAACATGCACAGTTATAACATTATACAACTTGAAATGTACAACCGATCCAACTCCATAGACTGTGCAAAGTAGCAGAGATGAAAGTAGAATAGATAAAAGGAGAAAAGTATGTACAGTAATGATAAAAACTAGAAAGTAAAAATATGTACAGGAGGAATATGAATAAAAATAAAAAAGTATCGCACCTTTCAATCAAGAGTATGTGTTTACGATTAGTGTGGTATATTCAATAAGCGAGTGTAACTATATAACTATTCATGTCGGCTGTGTTGCATATGAGGGATGAGGAATGGCTCAGTGTCGAGGCTGTTGTACGGATACATTTTAGTGACGTTGACTTCTCCACCAGTAACATTGTAAAAGTTGAACGCCCGCGCAAAAGGACTGTTTAGATTTGATTGGATGAAATCCCATCGAAGCCTTATCCAATGAATGCGTTTCTTGTAGCTATAAACTAGGCTCGCGAGGATTGGTTGCGTCATTTCATTTGACAGTTGTCGAGTAAACGCAGCAAGGCGAGCTTAAACATGAGCGGAAGAGGTAAAACCGGTGGCAAAGCCAGGGCTAAGGCCAAGACTCGTTCGTCCAGGGCTGGGCTCCAGTTCCCGGTCGGTCGCGTTCACAGACTGCTCCGCAAAGGAAACTACGCCGAGCGCGTCGGCGCTGGTGCCCCGGTCTACTTGGCGGCCGTGCTCGAGTATCTGACGGCTGAGATCCTTGAGTTGGCTGGTAATGCTGCTCGGGACAACAAGAAGACCCGTATCATTCCCTGTCACCTGCAGCTTGCAGTGCGTAACGACGAGGAGCTGAACAAGCTCCTGGGCGGTGTCACTATCGCTCAGGGCGGAGTTCTGCCTAACATCCAGGCTGTGCTGCTGCCCAAGAAGACCGAGAAAGCCGTCAAGGGCAAGTAATTGCTGCAGCGACCACCACTACCCCAGTAACCCAAAGGCTCTTTTAAGGGCCACCCACTGGTGTCTTTAAAATGTGCAAAACCGCTCTTTACTCGAGTGTACCTGCGGTCAACGTTAAGGCAGTTGCAACATATTGATCAACAATACATTTCAACGGCCCCACGCGACTCTGCAAAATGTGTATGACTGCATACAGTCATACAAAGTGTACTTGATGATAATCTGGGTTGATCTTGTCTCGTGAGGCCGAACTGTAGCGGCATTATCTAGCAACTCGAATGACTCGGTAGGTTGTGAAATTATTGTGACCTATCCGAGTGTTTTGAGCGGCTCTTTGGTGCGAGGTTTTTTGGTCTTCGAGTGATTGATTTTTCGCCTTCAAAGGGCGGTTACGTTGTAAGTACACAATGATAACATGTCTGGCAATACGAGTAGTATTATACGATATGATTATTTCGCAGATAAACTTAGTGATCCCCGCCCCCTAAAAGAACGATGAGCTGCTCTATTGAACGGCTCTCGGGAAGGAACGGAGCCAAAAGAGCTGTTATTCCCATCACTATTGTGAACGAGTGTGACAGGGAGGAGAACAGCAAAACTGAAACAAAGGGCGTGAGGAAGCTTTGCGAGGAGATTGGGAAAGAAGGCGGGGACAGAGAGATTTTTGAATTTTAGGCGGCAGAGACGATGAAGAAACGACCCAATGGCCACAGACAACGAACTGAAGTGCGGACCAATGACAGCTCCGTATAAGCTCATCCAATCAGCCTTTGCCTGCTACGCCTTATAAATATGTGCTGAGGAAGTCGTTGTTACTTCTGTCAGGAAAGAAGTAAGTATTTCGTTGCGATGGCTAGAACCAAACAGACTGCCCGTAAATCCACTGGTGGCAAAGCCCCCAGGAAGCAGCTTGCCACTAAGGCTGCTCGTAAGAGCGCGCCTGCAACAGGCGGTGTGAAGAAGCCTCACCGCTACAGGCCCGGCACAGTGGCTCTGAGAGAGATCCGCCGTTACCAGAAGTCTACCGAGTTGCTGATTCGCAAACTGCCTTTCCAACGGCTGGTGAGAGAAATTGCCCAGGACTTCAAGACCGACTTGCGTTTCCAGAGCTCTGCCGTCATGGCTCTGCAGGAAGCCAGCGAGGCCTATCTGGTTGGCCTGTTTGAGGACACCAACTTGTGCGCCATCCACGCCAAAAGGGTGACCATCATGCCCAAGGACATTCAGCTGGCCCGCCGCATCCGAGGAGAGCGCGCTTAAAATACGACTATTGTATCTAACCGGATATCCAACGGCTCTTTTAAGAGCCACACAAGTGTTTCAGAACAGCAAATCTTACCATATGTGTATTCCGGTCATCACGATGTGAACGTGTGACAACAGCTGACACTGAATCCAGACCGCTGCTCTTAACCTTCACTAATGTAAAGCATCGCATGCGCTCACTGCGAGTAGGTTGGCTATCGCTGCCCTTGCGCAGGCTCAGTCAAACCTTTATTTTATTTATCCAATTGGAGACTTTCACCTGCCTTTGTCGCTCTGAGAACATATTGAGTATCCACGGGATTCTCCATGAATGGGGACTCACGATAGTCAGAGGATGGACCACAGCTTGTCGAGTGTGAATATTTACAGACACCACAAATATGTATCTTGTGTTGCTACTGTGTCATTTTGACAGCCCTTGCTTTGTTCATGATCAAAGGGTGTGGTGTAACAGCAAAAAAAAAAAGATATATACCAGGAACACTGTTTCTGAGAGAATACATAGTCTCATTGTGGAACTGTACACATCCTGTCCCTGTACTGTCGCTATACTTGCTGTATGCACTTTTGTAAGTGGCTTTGGATAAAAGCATGTGCTAAATAAATAAATAAATGTAAATGTAAATTTCTAGTTTTTGCTTGACTGCAGATGCACAAAAAACTGAAAGGTGGAAAGGCTACTTTGAATTCTTCTTTGTATCTGGAGCCTTGTGTGGCCCACTTTTCCTGAAGGTTGTATGGGAGTTTTTCAACTATGGGGTTAACACGCCGTGCAGTGTCGAGATACGAGGATCTTTGTTTGTAATGCGGGGAAAATCTTCAAGCCTCTTCAGCAGAGCATGCTCGATAACTTCGGGACATCCATAACAGTCCTCTAGGCGCTTCCATATTATCTGGACTGCTTTTGCTGGACTTGTTACATGGACTGACCTGATTCGTTTAGCCTGTGTGGGAGCCATTGGACGAGTAGGTCAAGTTCCTCTCGAGCTGTCAGGTTGAGGTCATGTGTAATGCTCTGAAATGAGGTTTTCCACGCCCAATAACTCTCTGGGTGGTCATCGAACTGAGTCAGTCCTGAACTAACCATCTCTCTCCTTATTAAGTAGGTGACGAAGTCAGGCAACTGAGGTGGTGCATCTGTGTAGCCTTCTGATGTTGTGTGAGAGGGGGGGCTGGTGGTGTGCCTCACTGGTGTTGCATTATTCTGTTGGCCCACATAGTTCACTCTGGTTTGCTGTGGATAATTGGCAGCATGGAGGTAGGCTTTAGGAGTGTGTTGAGTGATGGCTTGAAGAAGGTGAGTTGGCTCTCTGAACATATGCTGTGATTCAGGAAACGGCTGCTGATTGTCTTGCACTGGAGTGTTCTGCACGTACCTCCTAGTGCATTGAGCTCTCTCCTCACCCCCAAAATCACGGCATGGCTCATCCTCCAAATCAGCTGCAGCTTGAAAAACTTCTGCTTCTCTGAATGCTGCTGTTGCCTCCTTCTGTAGCTGTAATACATGAAGCTCAGCTTCCACCTCTGTTTGCGGCATGCTGCTTCAGCCAGTGTTTTCTGCTGTTGCTCCTCGATACGAGCTTTCTCTCTCAACATGGCAGCTTTCTTCTCTGCATAAGCGATCTTTACCTTTAGTGCTTCTGCTCTGGCCCTTGCTTTGGTTGCAGCACTGCTAGCCGATGATGCGCTAGACCTAACTGATAAACTGCCAGCTTCTGACTTCCTTTCCAAAGTTGGCTGCATTTCCTTGTCTTCTTTCAGAGACGTCATGTCGTCGAAGTGATCTTCACACGCTGGTGAGATGAGTAGTGCAAAGCTGTTCTGTTGACTTCACCCGCTGTGTAAACGTCCTTTTGCTATTCTGCCCTAGCAGTTGCATTCTCCTAACAACCGCCTTAGCAGATAACGAACAAGAAGAAAGAGTTCCAGCACACTTCTTTTTATACTTTACTGAAGCTCTGTCTTTACAGTTTGTTTCTTTCTTCGTCGTAAATCTAAAATAAACACAAATAAAATATACAATTACTGACTGTCAAATTCATTTCCTAACAACACACATTCACCTTATTCGTATGCACTGAAATTTACTGTTAACTAGCATACATGGGCTAATCACGCCAACATGAAAACACTACTTTATCATAATATAACCTTAAGTTGGCAGCATTTTCATAATTTTTCAAATTAAAACTTACGGACATATCTGCTCCAATGTTAAGATCGAAGTAACAACTTTGCCATTTACTCGTCTTCGAACACAAAGGAACTGAAGTACTCTGGTAACAAACTACAGATACATACCGTGTCATACCAATTATCACCAGTAGATGTCCCCTTGTACCATCTATGGCTCTGACAGTCAATACAGAACATTTAAGCAAACAGAGAGAACAGATATAAAACACATCTCTCAGCCAGAACAATATGAGTTGTGTATACCATTCAGCTGGTCTCTTGTGGGAAGTGGAGGTTGTTTGGGGTGGTGGGTCCTCAATGCTAAGTCCTCATTCTCTCTCTGTATTATATTTGTGTGGTTAATCACAAGAAAAACACTTTCAACTTCTTTGTAACATCTGCGGGCACCTAAGCAATAGAGCCCATGGAAATGGGTTTTATATGATACTAGCAAAATCTCTGGCCTCCTTGTTCATTGAATTTCATTAAACAGAGCATAGATGAAATGGTACACTAGTTCAACCCGGAGAAGTATGAGCAATAACTGGCTGCTTCTCCCAGTTACCTCATAGTCTTGTTGTGCATGATTTGTATCATGTTGCCACAGCAATTCACTGTGTTTTAATTACCTCATATTGGAGTTTAGCTGTTTGATATTGTAACACAACAAGGGGAGAGATGATGTATGGCCAGTGCGTTAGTGGCTCCACCCCTTCCCCACCTCACATTATACCTGGCAGGTATTTGGGTTCATCAACCCCTACTAAGAGGAAGCCCTCTCACCTGTGCCAAGTGTGGGAGCGAGAAGGTTTGCTGTTGTGAGCAGTGGAAGCATCACAAATAGTAGTAATAAAATCAGTCTATGGCCTTGTTTTGAAAGGGACCCTGATTGTATTTCCAAGCATGAGCTTTAAGTCAGTGCTTCCCCCAGCTACATTTATTCTGTTAACTTCATATTGTTTAGTTTAGTCGTTTGATATTTGATTTATTTCTGGACAGTGGCACTACATATAGTACAAACCATCTGTTCAGCTTTAACAAAGTACAACAGCTTGAAGCCTTCGATTTGCTAAACTGAATACAGTCAGATAAAAAGATTTTTTTTCCTTTCTTTCTTTTGAACAGAACTTCGAAACGTAACTGATACTGGTGCGGAGATTGTCACAGTGATTATCGCCATGCTAAAGAATTTGTCGGAGTTTGGACGTGCTGCTAAAGCCTCCTAGAATGGACGGAGCCCTGCTTGAGGGGGGCGGGCTCTAACTCGAATCAGCTTTTCTTTGAGCAGAGGCTTCAATCAGGTCGTGTTTGTGTGCGTATATGCGTGCACATAAGAAAGCGAAGCATTATATCTGTTGGCAGATTTTACAGCAACAGGTGTTTACAAGATGTCTGGTTGCGGTAAAGGAGGTCCAACAAATGTGGTGTAAAGGGGTATCTGTCGTATCTGTCAGGGAAGACAGCTGATGGAATAGGGATATTCTTTTATTGTCAGGAGGTCATAATTCTGAAAAAACGAGAAGTAATCCCTGGCCGACTCTTAGCAGTTGATTGTATATTCAAAGGGGAAAAGATTAGAATTATCAATGTGTATACTGCAAGCGACCGGCCAAAAAAAGTTAGTCTGTTTAATAAATTGTACAAGTTTTGCATAAAGGATATACAACTTTGATATGTGGGGATTTTAACACAATTACAGACGAAAAGGACAAAATTTCAGAGAAATCCTTTAAGTTATCCATAGAAGGGAAAACTCTCTCTTATGTGACGACAGACATCTAAGGGATTCGTTCAGAGCTGTATATCCAGATGGAATTGATTACACGAGGGCTGACGCTTCAACAAAAACAAGAATTGACAGGATCTATGTAAGCGACAATTTAGAGATGCAAAATTATAAAACATGTTTGATGATCGAATCGGATCATTTAATGGTAACGATACAATGTAGGTTTACGGGACAATTGAGAAAAACGTATTGGAAACTAAATACTCAATGCCTAGACAATTCGGATTTAGTTTCTGAATTAAAGCAAAAAATTAACAGAATCAAAGACTTGAGAATACTCACGAAAACAGATGCTGAACTATGGGAAATTGTGAAAAATAGGTTAAAGGCTTTTTTTAAATATAGGTGCAAAATTTTAAATGAAGAAAGAGATCAAAGGTATGATTATCTGATCAAGAAATTTGTATAATAACAATTACCTTATGGTATTGTTATATATAATAAGAATTACCTTATGGTATTGTTACGCAGGTAAACAGGGGTTGTGTTGTAAGAGAAGACCAGCTGAGGTAGGTGAGCCGTCCAGTCCCGCTTCCTTGTCTGGGGCAGAGTGCGCAACAGGTTGTGCAGGGTGCGATTAAATCGCTCACATTGACCATTACCCTCCGGGTGGTACGTGGGTTGTCTGGGTCTTCTGAATGCCATACAGCATGCACAACTGCTGGATAAGGGCACTCTCAAAACTCCTTCCCTGATCCGAATGGATTCGACTAGGTACGCCAAATCTATAAAACCATTCATGGACTAGGGCCCTGGCCACCGTGGATGCCCGCTGATCCCTAGTGGGAATAGCCTGAGTAAACTTTGAAAATACATCGGTCATGACCAGGACGTTCTCTATGCCATTCTGTGAGGGGTCTAATACTGTAAAATCAATGGCTAGAATTTGATTGGGTTTGGAAGCGAGCAAATGGCCCATAAAGGCGTGGGCTTGGGGCAGTGCATCCTTGGATACAGCGCACCGTTCACAATCACGGCACCACTGCTGGACGTCTTGGGACATACCCGGCCAGAAGCACCTCTGCCTCACCAGCTCCAAGGTGCGGGGAATCCCCTGATGTCCATGCTCTTGAAGCAACTGCTGCAATACCTCAGCTTTCAGTGCGGCAGGCAGGAGCACCTGCAGCACCTCCTGACCCCCATCGGGGCGAAATATGCGACGATGGAGCACACCATCCTTCTCCACAATGCGGTCCCACTGCTGCAGCAGTCCCAGTACCACCTTTGGAAGCTGACACCGTTGTTCCGCATTGGGACCCGCCTTCTTCTGCCAGAACCAAAGGAACTTGGAGATTGTGGGATCAGCTGCCTGCAAAGCGCACATATTGGAAGAAGGCAGTACAGGAAGAACGGATATGGATGCTTGGGTTCCCTGCATAGACTGTTGTGTGATGGGTGCTTCCTGCATCTCCAGGGGCACGGAAGTCCCAGGAGCCATTCCCACTAGGGCCATGGTAGCCGGATCTGGGGGGGTACTGCCGAGACAGGGCATCCGCATTGCCATTGCTCCAACCCAGGCGGTACGTAATGGCAAAATCAAAGGCCGCCAACTGGGCTGCCCAACGCTGTTCCGTAGCGCCTAGTTTTGCTTTATGTATTTAAATGGCTTAGGGGATTGTTATCTGTATACACTATGCATTTTTGCCCAAGCCAGTACTCCCGGAACATTTCGGTCATAGCCCACTTCAACGCAAGAAACTCCAGTTTCATGGAGCTGTAGTTGGACATATTGCGCTAAGTGGGCTTGAGACCTCGACTGGCATAGGCTATGGGCCGTACCTTGCCATCCTGCTCCTGCAAGAGGACCGCCCCTAACCCATTGTGACTAGCGTCTACCTCCAGGATGAACGGTAAGGAAAAGTTTGCATAGGCCAGCACCGGCGTTGTCACCAACCTGTTCTTAAGCTCCTGGAAGCTCTGCTCGCATTCGTCGGTCCAGGCCTCCTCCAAGACTCTCCCTGATCCCCTCTTAGTCTTGGTGCCTGCCAGCTCAGTCAATCTATGTAGAGAGGCTGCCAGCTTCGCAAAGCCCGCCACAAAGCGCCGGTAATAGCTTGCAAAACCTAGAAAAGATCTAAGCTCAGCCACCTGTTTTGGATGCTGCCATTGGGCGAACACGTCTATTTTTGCAGGATCGGTGGCCACACCAGCTCGGGTGATAACATGGCCAAGATAGTTAACTTCCTGTCGGAAAAAGGAACACTTCTCCAGCTTGGCCTTCAACCCCTCCTGTCGCAGCCGCCCAAGTACGGCACCTAGTCACCCCACGTGCTCATCTACTGTACAGGAAAACACAATAACATCGTCCAGATACAGTAGCAGCGAATTACAATGTTGAGCTCCAAACATCCGCTCCATCAGCCTCTGAAATGTACTAGGCGCATTACAGAGGCCAAAGGCCATGCGGTTCTATTCAAAAAGGCCAAAGGGGGTGCAGAAAGCAGTCTTGTGCTGGTCTTTTTCAGCTACAGGTACCTGATCATACCCGCTCGCGCGGTCCATGGTAGTGAACCAGCGAGCCCCAGACAGTGCATCCAACGATTCCTCAATCCTAGGAAGTGGGAAGGCGTCTTTGCGGGTCTTACTATTCAGACAGCCTACCCACGTTACATAAGCATGAGATTTCTGAGCTTTTAGTAGTGGCTTTCAATGAGGGCATCTCAGGTGGTTCTATGTATGAGTCTTTTTACGAAGGCGTCATGTCTTTATTGTATAAAAAAGGTGATGCACTCGACATTAACAACTGGAGGCATCTCACTTTAATGAATGTAGATTACAAAATCCTGGCAAAGGTCCTGGTAAATAGACTAGATGATCTACAGGCAATTATTGAGAAGGAACAGACATGTGCTGTTAAAGGGAGATCAATGTGGGACAATCTCTGCACTCTTCGAGAAATTATTAGCAGCGCGGATCAAGGCGAGGGCTTCTATATCATTGCGTTAGACCAGAAAAAAGCATTTGATTTTGTTTCCAGGAAGTATTTATGGGAAGTTCTAAAAAGGTACGGATTTCCAAAACTGTTTATCGATGCAGTAATGTGTTTATATGCGAAATCTATTGTGCAAGTGAATGTGAACGGCCATCTGACGGATTGCTTTGAAATTCATCGCGGCGTAAAGCAAGGTTGTTTAGTGCAGCACTTTATGTGTTGGCCATAAGCCCACTAATAAAAAGATTTAAGAGCGACGCTCGGCTAAAAGGTGTACAAGTCATCGGAGGGAGATACATCATCTCTGCCAATGCAGATGATATTACGGTTCTCGTAAAAACACCAGAAGAACTTAATATCATTACCGAACATTTTAAATTTCATGAAAAAGTCTCGGGAGCTAAACTTAACCAGGAAAAGTCAGAAGGTGTATGCCTGGGGAATCCTAATAAACGTTTTCCAATCAATGTATCTGTTATGGATGAGATCAGAGTGCTGGGTATTTTAATTTGCAATACAAACTGCAGCGAGAAAAATTGGAAGAAAAAGGAACTGGAAATAAAACAAGAAGTGGAGAAATGGTCAGACAAAAACACTGCGTATAAATCTCACATAGACTTGATTAAAATATGTATTCTGTCTAAACTCCTGTTTCTAGCTTCCGTATTCCCACCTGTAGAACCCTGTAACCAGAGGCTCAATAAAATGTGTTGCCGCTTAATTTGGGGCACAACAAGGGAAGTAACCAAACGAGACCTGTTATTCAAATCAAAACAAAATGGAGGATTGGGGGCAATACATATCGGAATCAAATGCAAAATTGCCATGTGTAAAATAGTAGCCAAAGGAATTGATAGACAGATCAATTGGATCGGAGACATCACAAGTTGGAAGCACAAAATAGGCAGGGGTAGACATGCAGTTCCATATTATAAACTGATATATGGTGATTTTATCCACAAGTACAAAAATATAAACATCAATTGGAGCACAAATTCCAGTAAAGAAATATATAATTCAATTACTAACGCAGATTCTGGTGGATGCATCGTTTATAAAAACCTGACGCTATCCAAGAGCCAAAATTGTGTTCAGCACTTAATGTGCAAAAACTTGTCAGAAAAGACCAGGGACATCGCATGGCTGATAGCAGTACGAAGACTGCCGGTAAGAGCTGTGGTTAAATGGTCTTGTTTTGTCAAAACAAAGATATGTCTGATGCCTAACTGTGAGGAGGATGAAACCCTGGAACATTTTATACTGCAATGTGACAGGTCAGCCACTGTGTGGGAAATGGTGAAATCTATTGGCCTACAAGTTAGTATTAACGAGAGATCAGTTTTTTATGGCCCTTTTGATAAGAAACTGAGTGAGAAAGAACATTCTTTGTTTTGGAATGTAGTAAATATTGATAAAATGGATCTGTGGAAAACTCGTTGTAGAATGACGATTGACGGAATATTTGTTCCAGCTGAATCAGTTTTTAAACAAATAAAGACTGAATTAAATCGCAGACAAACTCTGGACAGCAAGAAAGGAATGCCAATGCCATGGAATATGCTTTTATTGTAAATATATGGTGATTTAACACTAGAAAAGTGTCAAATATGAAGTACTTGAAGATTATTAATAGAACGTTGTGTATATACGATGCACATGTACAAGATGATATATCTATGATATATACATACGTGTTTTATGTGTTATGCAGTTTTTTTTCTTTTCTTTTTCCTGTCTCGCTTTTTGAGTATACTAATGTGCATTTAATGTGTATTGAATATGCTCCTTGAGCAATGTCATCTTTAAGGATGTAATCTCTCTTGCAAATCGAATAAAGATGCCTTTAAAAAAAAAAAAGAGAAAAGGAGGTAAAGGTTTGGGGAAAGGAGGCTCTAAGCGTCACCGTAAGGTTCTTCGTGATAATATCCAAGGTATCAGTAAGCCCGCAATTCGTCGCTTGGCTTGCTGAGGTGGTGTTAAGCGCATCTCTGGTCTGATTTATGAGGAGACGCGCGGTGTGCGCAAGGTCTTCTTGGAGAACGTTATTCGCGATGCAGTCACCTACACTGAACATGCTAAGAGGAAGACCGTCACTGCCATGGATGTGGTGTATGCTCTTAAACTTCAGGGTCACACTCTGTACGGCTTTGGAGGCTAAGCGTCACCTATGCACGGAGTCTTAAAGCAGAAAAACAACCCAAAGGCTCTTTTAAGACAGACAGACACCTTTAAGTTATATATGAAGCGCATTTATTTTTGTGTGTTTTATTGCCAGCGTTAAAGTATTATTTTTACCTAACGTTAATGACACAACGTTAATTACCTTGAAGGCTACTATGTAACTAACGTTAACCAGCTAATTAGCAAATGCAACTCAGGCCTTGTAAGTAATTAGCTGTCTTAAAAAATAGCTACAAGTGCTTGTCATTTTTAAGTGTTGGATATTTCCAAATAGCATTGCAATGTAAGTTTACTGGGATCCCATGTAATGTTATTGCTCTTGGCATTGAAGCGCTCTGTGTAGGCCTATCAGGAAATAATGTAATGCCAAAGTTTTTTTTCAGGGCACCAACCAGCAAAACGTTGCACAGTAGAACCCACTTTCTTCGTTAGGGAGAAAGCAGCGTTCTGGAAGTTGTCACAGAATTTTTGCCATGAAGTACAGTGTTTATTCAAAGCATGACTGCACAAACGAAAATTATCATGGCACAAACCGGCACAAACGTAGCACAAACGAACGAGACCATTTTGGAGCAATTCAGAGGAGGTTGGAGTGCTGGGTGACGTCACAGCACATACAATATAATTTGTTATATCTAAAAAACGCACAAATGAATTTTTTTACAGCACAAACCGGCACTCACGTAGCACAAACGAACAGTAATACCATTTCAAACTTTTTAAATATTTGGGGTGGCAACTTCACGCAGGTTGTGTACTGCTGTTCTCGCTGTCTATGAATACGGTTTCCCCAGAGGCCGCTCTTGGCCACATTAAAAAAATAGGGTGGGTGTATCGTGTAAAACCTGACGCTGAGAACCAAAATTGTGTTCAGTACAAAAACATGCCAGAAGAAACCAAGGACGCTGCACGGCTGATGTCAGTACAAAGACTGCCGGTAAAAACTGTTCAAAAACAAAAAAGCGTGACATGAAACCTTAGAGCATTTTATTTCGGAATGTGATAGGTCACTCGCCGCCTATGAAATCTCTTGTTCTACAAGGTAACAGTAAGGGATTGTTTTTTGATGTGAAAAAGAACATGCTTTATTTTGGATTTAAGCTGTGGAATTGGACATTCAGAAGGAAAGACCAAAGCCACGGAATATGCTTTCGTTCTAACTGTATATGATAAGAAGTGGTATTCTGTTGTATTTATGGTAGAAAGAAAGCGCAGAGAGCACATCGCTGGTGAGTCTTCTCTTTGGCTCACTACAACAAGCGCTCCACCATCACCTTCAGGGAGATCCAGACTGCCGTGCGCCTGCTATTGCCCGGAGAGCTGGCCAAACACGACGTGTCCGAGGGCACCAAGGCCATCACCAAGTACACTAGCTCCACGTAAAAGGACATGTTGACATGTCCAACCCAAAGGTTCTTTTAAGAGCCACCCACTGTTTCGGATAAGAGGCAGAACCCCATTTTAATTTTGTTTGTCTACGTCCATGTACTGGATGTGGCGTTGAAAGTACCTTACGCTACATGTAGCTGTAGTATCTTGACTACACAAACAGACACGCACACGAGAGGGCATACTTCATCCTGCAGCAGTTCACACTTAGCCCGCTTCAACCGTAACCCGGCCTCCTGCAAGCAAATCAGCACTTTATTCAGGTTCTTCAGGTGATCCTGTACATTCACTCCAGTCAGCAGGATATCGTCCAGGTACACTGCAACCATTGGTATACCCTGCAAGAGATTTTCCATTGTTCTCTGGAACACTGCAGGGGGGGAGGGTACCCCAAACGGGAGTCGGTTGTATGTGAAAAGACCGTTGTGCGTGTTCACAGTAAGCTACTTTTTAGAGTCCTCATAATCGCCGCACAGCCTAATTGAGCCGTCTGGTTTCAATATGGGCACCACTGCACAGTCCCACTCAGAATATTTAACCGGCATGATGATTTCCTTTACTAGGCGGTTTATCTCTGCTTTCACTTTAGGGCGCATCGCAAAAGGAATCTGTCTTGGGCAAAAATACCTGGGTGCGGCACCTGGCGTGATGTGGATGGTGGCCTTGACTCTCTTTAGGGTCCCCAGCTCATCTTTAAACACATCCTCATGACACGCCAGCACCTGTTCCAATGTCAGCCTTCCTTCCCCTGCTGCACTCAGACTGTGAATTTCAGCCCAATTCAACTTCAGTTGTTCGAGCCAGCCCCAGCCTAGCAGGCTGGGTCCAGTGCCACTTACTATGTAAACGAGCAGGGTCTTCTTTGCATTCCCCCACTGTGCATTGAACTTCGACTCATTCATCAGAGTGATGCTGCATCCAGTGTCCAGTTCAAATTTAACATTTTCTCCATGAACTTGTAATTCAACCGTAATCGGTTTTACTTTTGCATGAATGTCCTGCATGTTATACATGGGAAATGCCTGCTCTGTTGCCTCCATTTCATCAGATTCATCCAAAGCTGTAACATGATGACAACGACTATTGTGGCTAGGAGCTTTACTTCGTGCGCTATCTCGGCCTTTTCTCTCTTTGCTTTGTTTACTTTCACTTTGCTTTTTCTTGTTTCTGCAAGCACGCCCTAAATGGCCTATTTTTCCATAAGAATAGCATTTTTCTTGCTTGAAACGGCATGTAGTGGAATTGTGTCCACTATTACATCGATAGCAGTCTTTCCCTTTCTCTGTTGTCCTATTTTCAGTTTGTTTGAATGAGGTTCCCGGTTTCCCTTTTTCACTTATGCTATTGCATGATGCCTTTCCTTGCAAGTCCTGAGCGTTTTTGTATGCGGACTCCATAACTAAGGCAATTTTCAGTGCCTTGTCAAATATAAGGTTTGTTTCAGCTAATAGCTGTCTTTGGATGGTCTCATCATTTATCCCACATACTAGTCAGTCACGCAGCATCTCTGACAATGATGTGCCATAGTTACAATCTTGTGCTAGCTTGCGAAGTTGGGCTACATAATCCGCCACAGACTCATTCGGTTGCCTCACCCGTGAGTCGAATCTAAAGAGCTGCACAATCTCACTTGGCCGTGGGTTATAATGGTCTTTTAGCACAGTTCATCAAAACCACGATCTCCCGGCTTGTCCGGACTCACCAAGTTTCGCATCAGACTGTAGGTTTGAGCGCCAACAACGCTAATGAGAATGGACTTCTGTTTATTTGGGTCTTCGATACTATTTGCAGCAAGGAAATGCTGTAATATTTCTCTTGTACTCTTCCCACGTTTGTGTGTTGTGGTCGAATGCCACAATTGTTCCTATGGTCGCTGACATCATCTCTTTGCTAGTCGAGTTTAGCTTAGCTTCCTCCCACATTCTTAAGTTACAACAAAAAAAAAGCTGTCGGGTATCTCTCACCAACTCATCCGGAACTTGCTTTCTGTATGGATTCCTAGTCGCCAATCGTATCTTGACTACACAAACAGACATGCACACGAGAGGGGTCTTTCCTTAGACTTCATTCAGTGAACTTCACGAACACGTTACAGGTATGCTGTCGTGGGGATCTTCTACCAAAAGCAAGTAAACATACCTGTACTACATGCAATTACAAACACTATAGTGCCACCTAGTGGACTTGTGGTAAATCCCCAGGTTACTACAGTTGCCACACTGGCTGGTCTCTACCCGCTTGCTTGATCATAAATGAGCCATTAAAATGACCATTCACTAAAGCAAGATAGTGTGGTCCTGAAAACTGAAAACTCCTCGGGTTAAACTCGCAGTACACTCGGAGAGGGGTGCGTTATGGCTGAAATTCATGTTTTTACAGCGCCCCGAGGTGATCAGTAAAACATTGAATGAAACTGGTCTCACCGTGTGCATAATCACCACGAGAGCTGTAACCCCCTCCGCCCATCAAAAAAGCATTTCAGCCTCAACATTTTGTTGCTTAAAGCCCTGTGTGCATAATCACTGTGACAGTTATGCTACGCAAGCGCCGCAGGCATCTCCACAGTCAATGTTTACTTATGTGCTCAGGATCAGCTGATAACCCTGTCTTCTGTCGATTCTGACGTTCAATATCTCTGAAAGGGCGTTCATGTCCTTTCGACAACATCATAGCCTCAAGCACACAAGGGCAGGTAGGCCTACAACATGATTTTCCAAGCTCTTACGGCGTAGTCACACTAGGTCCGGTTGCCTTGTACCATGCCCGTTCCCGAGCACGATTGCCCCCCCCCGCCCCCCCCCACTCCCCCGCTGGCCTGCGCTCACATATCGCTTAACTTTCCTGGCCCAAGCACGCTTATGTCATCACAATGCAAACTTTTTGTGTTGAAGAAAAGCGCTCTCGCACAGCACAATGGAGTTCATGATTGTACTTTGTGCCTTATTTGGAGTCGTTTTGGGGTGCGGTGACACACGGCCCTTTCACATGCCTTATAGATGGTTATTGATTATGCAACGCAGCGATTTTCATTTAATCGTTTATCGTCAATTCGTTAAATCGTTAATTTTTACAAAGGTAGCTAACGTTTCAGTCATTATGCTAAGGAACAGACCAATATTTTGTATGAGATTACAGTAGCCTAATTACAATAATGTTAGCTAATGTTAACCAGTTAGGGCTACTGCTTGTGTGTGCGCTACTGTCATCATTACAGCAATAAACACCTTCTATTAGGTACTACTTGGATAGTGCACTTTTCAATTCATTCGAGAGTATTTGGGTTAATAATGGGTCTGGTTCTCACCTTATTGATGAACGTGAATTGTAGTCGGCGAGTAAAGCTCCAAATTCCTCCTTCAATGTCAGCTGCCTCCGTAAAAATCTTCATATAGCCTACATGCAGCACGATTAACTGCAAATCAATGCGTTGCTTAATCGATGCTAACTGGCTGGGGAGCTAAAGTTAGCTATCTAGCGATAGATTTGACAAGACATAGCTAGTTAGCTAACAGGGTACAATTGTTGAAGACTAGCTACTTAAACAGGTTGGCTGCATTTGTGAAACTCTGACTAAGCCCCTGACAACAGCAATTCAATTCAATTCAATTCAATTCATTTTTATTTGTATAGCGCTTTTTACAACACAAGTTGTCACAAAGCAGCTTTACATTGTTCCCAGGCCTGAGACCCCCTGAGAGCAAGCCTAAGGCAACAATGGCAAGGAAAAACTCCCTATCAGGAAGAAACCTTGAGCAGAACCGGGCTCATGGGGGGGCCCATCTGCTTCTGGCCAGCACTGGGCAGATAGAGTTAAAGACAAGTTTTGCAATATACTTTAAGACATTTACGATTGACAGACAATAGTAGTTAACAGCAGAGTGATTATAAGAATGTCTCCTAGGATGTCCAGTTCTTGGAACTCAGTAGGCTCTGATGGGCAGGGCAGCAAGGTAGCAGGACTGGAAAACGGAATGAGACGCTTGGGCTACAGCTCCGGACAGGAGCCCGGAGCAGGGATAGGAAGCAAACAGGAAACAGTGGTTGGTGGATGATAAGAATGGCAGGGATGTAGAACAGAGAGGCAGGAGAGGAGGGGCAGAGAAAAAGGTGTGCAACAAGGAAAAACCCCGGCAGGCTAACATTATGGCAGCATACCTAGGGGACGGAAGGCAAGGGACCGGCATAGTCATGAGGGCAACCCTAAGACAGTCAACACCAGATCACGGCACAGGGTCCATGAAACCAATGACCACTTAGTCCACCAGAGACTCTATGATCCACACCAGCACCAGGCCATTTCCCTCAGCTGAAGGATTTACTATATAGATATGTTTTGAGCCTAGACTTAAAAGTGGAGAGAGAGTCTGTTCCCCGAATCTCGGAGGGTAAGCTGTTCCACAGGAGAGGGGCTTGATAGGATAATCTGGATGTTACAAAGGCGTGGATTAGTTTTTCAGCGTCATTAATTGATACGATTTTCCTGATTTTAGCAATATTTCTCAGATGGAAGAAGGCAGTCCTAGAGGTGTTAGTTATGTGAGTTTCAAAGGAGAGCTCGGGATCAATAACAACACCAAGGTCTTTGATGGCTGCACTCGGGGCAAGGGAGACACCATCAAGGTCCAGTGTAAAATGAGTGAGTTTGCTCCTGATTGAATTTTGGCCTATGACCAATATTTCGGTTTTGTCCGGGTTAAGGAGGAGGAAGTTTCAGGTCGTCCAATTCTTTACATCTGTTAGGCAGGCCTCCATGTTTGTAATATTCAGAGGGACATCGGGTTTGACTGATATGTATAACTGAGTGTCATCCGCGTAACAGTGGAAATTAATGTCATGTTTACGGATGATATCGCCAAGAGGCAACATGTATAATGAGAAGAGCAGAGGCCCAAGCACAGATCCTTGAGGTATACCATATCTTACTCTGGAACGAGCAGAGGATTCGTTGTTAATGGAGACAAACTGATATCGTTCTGATAGATAAAACCTAAACCAAGATAGGGCCTGTCCACTTATGCCAACCAGGTTTTCGAGGCAGTCAAGGAGGACACAATGATCGATGGTATCAAAGGCTGCACTTAGGTCTAGTAGCACAAGAAGAGAGATACAGCCATTGTCACAGGAGGGTAGAAGGTCGTTGAGCACTTTCAGGAGAGCGGTTTCCGTCCTGTGGTGAGGCCTAAATCCGGACTGAAAAACTTCCAAAATGTTGTTAGAGTGTAAAAAGGCACAGAGTTGCTTTGATACTGCTTTTTCCGGAATTTTTGAGAGGAATGGAAGGTTCGAGATGGGCCTATAGTTTGACAGGTCATTGGGATCAAGATTAGGCTTTTTTAGAATAGGCTTGATAAATGCTACTTTGAAGGGCTGAGGTACATGTCCAGACATAAGGGAGGCGTTGATAAGATTTAATAGCGGTGTGCCAATTGCAGGCAGTAGCTGTTTTAGGAAGCCAGTTGGTATGGGGTCAAGTTGGCTGGTAGAGTTATGAGATGAATTGTCAGAGAAGAAAAGTCGCTAAATTCAATGGGTATAAAAGAGTCAAAGCGTGAGGCAGGCCTAATAGACATGCCTACATAATCTGGAAGGGGACTGGCCAGGCAGGAGGCAGAAGTTGATGAGAATTTTTGTATTATGTCTCTTATCTTTAAGATTTTACTATCAAAGAAGTTCATGAAATCATTGCTACTATAAATTGCTGGCATGGTAGGGTTAACTGATGCAGGACTCTTGGTTAATCTGGCGATAGTGCTAAACAAGTACCTAGGATTGTCCTTGTTACTCTCAATAAGGGTAGAGAAATATTTGGATCTGGTAGCTGTGATGGCATGCTTGTAAGTTAGGAGACTTTTCTTCCACGCCAGGAGAAAAACCTGTAATTTGGTGGAGTGCCATTTTCTTTCGAGTTTTCACGTAGCTTGATTGAGAGCATGAGTATGGTCGTTATACCAAGGTGCTAGCTTACATTGCCACGTAAAGTATGGTTAGTTTTATTTCGCCTGCTAGTATTCAAGCTAATGTGGGGATCCACAGAGTTATTTTTAGGTATAGATCTAGAGAACTAACTAATCAAAGATCATTTTGGAGCCCACTGCATTCGGGTGCACTACCCTAATCAAAGAAAGATTTAAAACGCACTAAAACCAGTTAGTTTGGTCAAACATCACAGAATATACAAGGAAGGCATATATATTCTTAGGAGCTAGTCAGACTTTTAACTACCATGCTATGCTGCTAGCTTAATATAACAATTAAATCTCACATAGACCTAGTTAAAATGTGTATTCTGTCCAAGCTACTATTTCTAGCTGCCGTGTTCCACCTGTAGAACCCTGTAGCCAGAGGCTCAATAAAATGTGTTGCCGCTTAATTTGGGGCACAACAAGGGAAGTAAATAAACGAGACCTGTTATTCAGCTCTTTGCCCACTTTTAATGTGTTTTTAATTGGAAACATCTAATCCCAGTGGTGCATACTTTTATCCCTCTTCTAACATGTTAAACTCTTAATAACTTTTTAATAATAAATGGTCGTTGAATATTGTAAAGCATTTTCAATAAATTATTTCAGCTTGAATCATGTCTCTGGCTTCTTCCCTGTATCCAACTCTGGGGGTTCTTTATCCTGTAGCATAGGGGTCTAAGCCCCACCCATAAAATTATTTTCCCTGGGCGTAATCCCAGGGTGGTGTAATAGGTTTGAACAGCCACCACACACCTCATTGTTACATTCTTGCGCAGGCGGTAGGATTGTAAAAGCAGAGACATGCATTCTGTTTTAGATTTAACTTTTGAACCAGTTGGTTTGGGCTTTGTGTCTTTGTTCTTTCTGAAAGGGTTTGTGCTGGGAGGTAACCTAAAATATAGTAGGCAAAACAGCAGCTGGCCTCCGGTGGATTTGAGGACATCTCCAAGCCACTGTTGGGACCCTTGTTTGATTCCTTGTTTTTGGGTTTTTTTTTTGTTTTTTTTTTTGTGTCCCCCTCCTGGTTAAGGGAAACTGTGCTTTGCTAGTATGGAAGAAGAACTGCAACAGTTGCGTGAACTTGTTCATCAAGTCAAAGCTGACAATGAGCGCCTTCTGCAAGAAAGGGTGGTTGCTCAACCTGCCACGATTACACCCCCCGCTAGGGACGAAGGTGGGAATAACGCAACAGGTTTTGCAAATCCATCAGGGTCAGCACCTTCCCCTACAGTTAATGTTGCAGTAACTGAAAGATTGGTTTATGCTCCTAGGGAAAGGAGGTGTCCCGTGTTTCGAGGCAGCACAGGTATCAGTATTGCTGAGTGGATGTCCTGTATGCATTCCCTACATTTATCTAGAGTTGATCAAGCCTTTTTTATTTATGACCAATTAGAGGGGGAGGCCAAGGATGAGATTAAGTATCAGTCCCAAGAGGAAAGGGAAGATCCAGATAAAATCCTGTCCATTCTACAGGAATTGTATGGCTGCTCTGATTCTTATATTGCTCTACAGGAAAGATTTTTCTCCCGGAAGCAGCAGGAGAGCGAGTCACTGCAGGAATTCTCACACGCACTGATGCATTTAATGGATAGGATGGTAAGAAGCGCCCCTCAGGGCCTACCAAATTCCTCTATTATATTAAGAGATCAGTTTGTTGAAAATGTTTTGGACTGTCATCTTTGCAGGGAATTAAAACAACTAGTTCGCTGCCATCCTACCCATGATTTGCTGCAGGTACGTGCTGAGGCCATTAGGTGGGAATGGGAGGGAATGCCTGGAGGAGGGAGGAGTAGAAGCCTTTCTGTCCTATCTGTATTGGGCGCACAGCATTTGGTTCAGGGAGCGTCCCATGTATCACAGGCGTGTATTGCTCCGGGTTCAGAGCTGGCAGAGCTCAAAGAGATGTTGAGAAAGCAGCAAGAGCAGATTATTCAGCTCACCTAGAACCTTTCTCTTCGACAGAACCCACCAAGGCGTGACAGGTATAACCCAAGTAGAACTGTCATCTGTCATAGGTGCCATCAACCAGGCCATTTTGCTTGTGACTTTGAGAACTACCAAACCCCTCCACAGGCTAGGTCCCCTACCCCCCATCCTGGCCGTTCTTACGAGGGTAGGCCCCAGCAAACTACTCAGCTGTCGGAAAACTAATGCCGTCTGTTGTGCAGAGCCACATGGCAGAAGGGGGCTTGCCTGGCTCACGGAATCCGACTAGCATGCCAACTGACGGTAGTTTTACCTTGTTAGGTTCTTGTCCAACAGTAACTGTCACTATGGGCGGGGTTAAGGTTCCATGTCTGCTAGATACTGGTTCAATGGTGACAACCCTACCCGAAACCTTTTTTACCCAGCACTTTGCTCCTTGGGGCCATGAAAGGCTGCTCTCTTGTCAATGGTTGCAGTTGCAGGCAGCCAATGGCCTAGAAATCCCCTACGTAGGGTATCTAGAGCTTGATGCGGAGATGCTGGGAAAGGTAATTCTAAAGCGTGGCACCCTAGTGGTAAAAGAGTCACCTCCCCACTGTACCAATGCAAGGAGTGTAAGGGGTTCTGGGTATGAACGTCATTAGAGAACGTTATAATGAATTATTTGGACAACGTGGCTCTGTTCTTTTTGAAACGGATGAAGTTAGGCAGGCCTCTCACTTATGGCAGGAAGCATTACAGCAGTGCCATCAGGTTCAGGCCACACCTGCCTCTGAACGTGGTGGTGTAGCATGGGTAAGGGGAAGAAGGACCCTCCACATCCCTGGGGGCACCATGAAGGTAATAGCGTGCACATGTTCACAGCAATTTTCCCAGATTGACCTCCGCCCCCTCCGCACATGTTCGCAACAATTTTCCCAGCTTGACCTCCGCCCCCGATAGTCAGTTTACTAGGAGGGGTCTCTGAGGTTCGGGAAGAAGTCAGTGTCACTGTGTCTTCTCAGATAGTTGCCGACTCCATTGACCAGAGGATAGCAGATGTGGACCTGACAGCGCTGTCTGAGCAAGATCAGGTAAAGGTGAGATCCTTACTGTCTCGCACGAAGGGGACTTGGGCTGTACTCAGCTCATTTCCCATGAAATCCCTTTGTTGGATGAGACCCCTGTGCGTCAGAGATATCGGTGCATTCCCCCTTCTGAATATGAGGCGGTAAAGGCCCATATTAACCAACTGCTAGAATCCAAGGTGATCCGGGAAAGTTGTAGCCCCTTTGCCTCTCCCATTGTGTTGGTTAAAAAAAAGGATGGGAGTCTTTGGATGTGTTTAGATTATCGGTTCCTCAATAGTAAGACCCTCAAGGATGCATTTCCCCTTCCACGCATAGAGGAGTCGCTGGATGCATTATCTGGGGCCCGCTGGTTTTCAACCATGGATCTTGCTAGTGGCTATAACCAGGTGCCAGTGGCAGAGAAGGATAAGTTTAAAACCACCTTTTGCACGCCCTTTGGATTGTTTGAGTGGAACCGCTTGCCTTTTGGCCTTTGTAATGCACCCAGCACTTTTCAGAGGCTAATGGAGCGTATATTTGGTGACAAAACACTGTAACTCCCTGTTACTGTACCTCGATGATGTTATTGTGTTCTCATCCACAGTGGATGAGCATGTGGAGCATCTGGGGGCAGTGTTGGGGTGCCTGAAACAAGAGGGCTTGAAAGCCAAAGTGGAGAAATGCTCATTCTTGAAAGAGAAGGTACATTACCTTGGGCATGTTATTTCCAGTGTGTCCACGGACCCAGGAAAGATTGAGGTTGTCGCTAATTGGCAATGGCCCAAACAGATGGCAGAATTATGGTCCTTTCTAGGCTTTGCAAGCTATTATAGGCGGCTTGTGGAGGGATTTGCCAAGCTGGCCGCCCCTCTACACTGGTTGGTTGCAGAGCTGACCGGTAAGAAGCACCAGAGAAGACCAACAAGACCCTTTGCGGACCTTTGGACAGAGGAATGCGAACAGAGCTTTGAGGACCTTAAAAGCAGGTTGGTGTCCGCCCCTGTCCTGGCTAATGCAGATTTTTCAGTACCCTTCATTCTGGAGGTAGATGCTAGCCATAGTGGGTTGGGGACGGTTCTTTCAAAAGAACAAGGGGGTAAGATACGGCCAATCGCCTATGCTAGTAGAGGCCTTAAGCCCACTGAATGGAATATGACAAACTACAGCTCGATGAAACTGGAGTTTCTTGCCCTAAAATGGGCCATTACAGGAAAATTTTGTGAGTATTTGCTTGGGCAGAAGGGCATTGTATACACCGACAATAACCCCCTCAGCCATCTGACTACAGCCAAGCTGGGTGCCACTGAACAGCGCTGGGCTGCCCAGCTCTCTGCTTTTGACTTTACCATTAGGTACTGCTCTGGCCGGAGCAATGCGAATGCAGATGACCTTTCCAGGCAGTACCCTACGGTCTCCCCTAATATGCTTCTGGAGGACATTGTTCCTGGAACCTTGGTGCCACAGTCCTTACGGGAAACCCCACCTATACAGCTACCAGTACAGGTAGGCCAAGCATTAATTGCTGCTTTGCCCTCCCACACCCCATCCGAACTACAAGCTCTGCAGGGGTCTGACCCGGTGATCAGTCAGTTTTTGGGGTATTGGCGGAGAGAGAAAGGTCCCAGTGCTGATGAACGGCGCCAACTACCCACGGCAGTGTTGTAGCTATTACGACAGTGGGACCAATTAACGGAGAAGGATGGAGTGCTGTACCACCATATCTACCATTCTGATGGAGGGGAGGAGGTGCTCCAGCTGCTACTCCTGTAGGCCTTGCAAGGGGAAGTTCTGAGACAGCTACATGAGGAACACTAGGTGTGTTCCTCGAACCCTGGAATTGGTGAGACGGAGGTGCTACTGGGCAGGTATGTCCCGTGATGTCCAGCGGTGGTTCCAGGAGTGTGAAAGGTGTATTGTGGCTAAAGATGTGGTGGCCCAGGCACAGGCATTTATGGGCCATCTTTTAGCATCAAAACCAAACCAGATTCTTGCCCTTGATTTTACACTAATGGAACCTTGTCAGAATTTCATAGAAACTGTATTGGTAATGACTGATGTTTTTTCTAAGTACACTCAGGCTATCCCCACAAGGGGCCCGAGGGCAATTACTGTGGCCAGGGTTCTCATTCAAGAGTGGTTTTATCGATTTGGGGTGCCTAACCGGATCCACTCAGACCAAAGACGGGCCTTCAAGAGTGCCCTTATTCAGCAGTTGTGTGCGCTCTATGGGGTGGAAAGATCACGCACCACATCCTACCACCCAAGTGGCAATGGCCAGTGTGAGCGATTCAATCGCACTTTACACAACTTGCTCCGTGTACCTTACCAGAGACTAGGAAGAGGGATTGGGCCGCCTATCTGCCCCAAGTGGTTTTCTCCTACAATACCACCCCTCACCAATCAACAGGTGAGTCCCCCTACTACCTCATGTTTGGTTGAGACCCCCAGTTGCCCATTGACTTCCTGTTGGGAAGGATAGAGGAGCCGAGGGCAGGACAACTACACGACTGGATAGTAGAACATCAGACAAGACTTCGGATTGCTTTCGAGAGGGCAAGGGATCGGCTGAACGCTGCAGCGGACAGACATAAGGGACAACATGATGCAAAGGTGAGAGAGATCCCATTAACCGAGGGCCAGCATGTATATTTGTGGGACCACAGCAGAAGGGGCCATAACAAGATCCAAGACAAGTGGAGCTCTGTGGTCTACAAGGTTGTGAAGGCCCCTAATGAAGGAGGCGCAGTTTATACTATAGATCCTCTGGAAGATCTGAGCCAGGTCAGGCATGTACATAGAAATTCCTTGAAACCTCAACCTATGACCCCCTATAATCCCTTTAGGACTGAGTCTGCTGTTTGAAGCCCTGTATTGACCTAGGGCGAGGACAGCCTGGTGGTGGAGGACCTTTCGGAGGAGGATGACCTGTGCCTAGTGGTGCCCGACCCTGCAGCCCTCCTGCCAGTGGTACCTGTTCATCTGCCTATGGAGTCTCATCCCCCAAGTACCAATCAGGCAGCAACTTCCCAGAGCCCTCAAGATGGCCAGGGTCGCACAAGTCTCACGTTACCAGGCCAAAATAGGGCCTCTCTGTCTACAGCTATGGCCCCCTCTTCAATGCAAACCATTCCTGTGGAAGATGGGCCTAGTACAGCAGCAGTGGTAAGGTGAAGAATGCCCAGGACAACAGCAGGAAAGCATTCTAATATCCACCATTTACCAGCATCAATAGGGAGCAGGCTATAGGAGGCTGCACATTCCCAAGAACCTGGGTCTAGTAATGCAGTGTTTGCCGTTTTCAGGCCTTGGAAGTAGGTGTTCCATCGTCGGGACAACGATTTAAAAAGGGGGGGTAGATTGTGACAGGATAGGTTACCTCGCTTCCCATAGGGTTCAGCCTGCTATGTTCTCGTCTATTTAAACCCTTGTACCTGTTATGCGACCCATTTTCCGCTTCCGAGTCCGCCTCCTCCCTTGTTCCGCTTCCTGTTTGGCCAGTGATCGCCAGTGCTTCCTGTATTTCAAGAAAAACCGGTTTGGCTGAGGTAACCCGCGTTGCAGTCGCCGATCGCAGGTGCTTGTAGGCCGGGATAGTCCAGTCGGGTCTGAGGGCTACTCAACCGGAATCGTTTGATTTCTAGTCTGTGTGGTTAGATCAGGGGCAGTTGGCGACGCTAGCTGCTGTTTTGCTTTATAGTTTTAATTGTTATATTAAGCTAGCAGCATGGCATGGTAGTTAAAAGTCTGTCTAGCTCCTAAGAATATATATGCCTTCCTTGTATATTCAGAGCAGAGTAAATATTGGAAGGTGGAGGACAAGGCAGCAATGCAGAAATTCTTGCTATGGACATTTGTCTTTTAGTGGATGAGTTATGGTTGGAGCAGAGAATATTATCAGTGTGGAGTGATTGTATAATATTATTAGTGTAGAACAACAAGAGCACATCTGGATGTAGCATAGCAAGATGGCTGGCTCATGCTGGGCCAACAACATGCTGCACTATTTCAATCAAATTCTGCTTTTAAATTACAGATAGGCTTTACGATTGCTGTTCTATGGAAGGCACAATCAAAATGGTGGAGTGGTGTAGTCAGCTTGACAAGTGGCAGAAAGATACAAACCATACATAGAAGCGGTAGAAATTATCCAGCATTCACCAGGGTCCCCCTCCTCTTTTCTGTATGGTCTGTTCTGTCCGAGGGAAAACACTGAAACAGGCTTGGCCTCGATCTTTACACAGTGTACACGGCTGCCAGGTTCCCGAAGTGAGGGGACAGCCAGTTGCCCTGAGGAGGTTGAGCGGAGAGATTGAGTTGGAGTGTATGGAGTGATCAGAGACTGAAGGTAGGACAGGGCAGAGCCTCTTGTGGCCTGGTAAGCCAGTATCAGTGTCTTAAACTGGATGTGGGCTGCTACCGGAAGCTAGTGAAATGCAGTGAGTAGCGGAGTGACATGAGAATTTTAAGTATCTTGCACTGAATAAAATGCCTAAATTGAAAGGTATGCCTAAGGCTTTTTGGAAGATGCCAGCACATTAAACATTCTGAAATGATAGCAGGGAACAATCAGAACTGTTACAACAGTCTGAATTTAGACCCAAACATTGTATTTTTGCAGCCTAAAATGTTTCACTTTCCTGAAAATGAGTAGTATTACTAATACCGCTTTGAACTATCAAAACTTGCCACAGTGTGTCTTGAAACAGTAGTCATATCACAAATGATTGCTTTAGGAGGACTGAGCCTTGTTTGTGGCCCCTGAATGATTAGTGAACACAGTACTTATGGATATAAGTAATACCATACTTGTAGAGGTGGAACAATACTAGTACTATAGTAGTAGAGGTTGTAGTACTTCCAGCTGTGGGAGGGGACTAGATGGGAGGAGGGGCATTTTGTTTCAGTTTTCCTTGTATTCCTTATACTAATACATCTCCCATCTAGTGCCCCCCCACAGCTGGAAGTACTACAACCTCTACTACTATAGTACTAGTATAGTTCGACCTCGACCTCTAAAATTTGGTTCAAGTTAGTTAAATATTAAACTTTTTAAAAATTATTTCACAACCCAGATAACTGTATTGCAGATTTTAGATGACTATATTTAGATGATTATATATCAGCCCTCCTGAGATTTGTAGCAATCAGTGCATCAGTCCATAGGACTATCTCGACAAAATGCTTTTGCATGAAAGTGTAAAATTTACTCAACTTACTGCAAACTTTTACTTCCACATAACGACTGGGTGGAGATTCCAAACTGCTGTCCCCCTCTTCCACAGTGTAATAACAGCCCACCATGAATTTAATGCTTCCACCTTGCCTGTCCTGAAGGAGCTCGGATCCAGAGAGGGAGTGCTGACAGGCTGAATCACTCGGAGTGAGTTCTGAAGACAGACCAGCTCTCTCTGCTGTGTAGAAGATACATCGGGACACAGAAGGAAGGAAGTCACAGTTCAGCTGTACTGAGTCGTATAACTCAATGGATGAAGGTTTCACACTTACTGTTGGCTGTGGCAGCTCACCTGAATGCAATAAAACAATACAACAAATTTAGTGTATTTGCATTCCATCATAAAATTCAATATGCACTGTGACCTACATCATGAATATGAAAAATAACAGTTTACAGTGATGGCAGCTATTCACTTTGAAATGCAGGCAGCAGAATGTTGCCGTTACTCTGATCAGTTCTAAAAGCAAATATTGTTTGTTTTGTGTACTTAATGGATGCACTGACTGAGTTATTATTCTGCATCTGTGGGTTCCCTCTCGTTGTATTCTGATGTGGTGACATTCAGTTTTAAAGCATATTACATATTGCAAAGTCAGATATTGCAAAACATTTGGAGAAGCACAACAAAGGTTAGCAAACTGACTGAAATCAGGAACTGCATTTTTTTTCTGAACTTTTAAACACTGGGATTTCTGCGCAAAGTTAACTAATGAAGTTAACTAAATAGTTAAATAATCTGTGGATGTGTTCAAATGCAACGCAATTGTATGATACAAAAATAATGATCAATACAAGATGCAATTAAGAGAAGGAAAAGGAATTGCTTACCCAAAACTGTTACTGAGTATCTGTTGCTGTGTAGAGATGAATGCTCAACATGTCATGAATGCACAGTGTAGAAACACTTCAGATTGACTACTGAGATGATTGTTGAAGGAAGGCTTTTCCACTGGAGCAGTTCAGTGCCAGTAGAGTAGTGATCACAGGCTGGGTGTTTGGTGCTCTCTGCAGGTGCTCTGCTGGTGCTATTTTCCCTCTATGTATAAATAACACTGATGCAGAGAGACAGACTGGGGAGCCTCACAGCTCAGCAGCACAGTGTCTCTGTCTCTGATGACAGCAGTGCTCACTCTGATCTGGGCCTGTGGTAGTTCTGTATGAAAATAAAACGTAGTATATATGATCTCCTTAATCATAAGTCTTATATGCTTACAGCACAACACATTGTTTATATTTACATTTTTCAATTTAGCAGACGCTTTTATCCAAAGCGACGTACAAAACTGCATACAGTAAGTATAGTGACAGTACGGAGACAGGATGTGTACAGTTCCACAATGAGACAGTGGACAAGAAACCAGTACCAACAGTACATTGTTGGTACTGGTTTCTTGCAGTGTAGCTCAGTTCAGCTTACAGAGTACATTATTGTCGAGGTCAAGTTCTGCTCCCTTCTCCCAAGTTTTTTCCTTCCCCATGGCTGTCCTACAGCAAGTCTTGTGTCATCGAAGATTATAAATGTCAGGGGATCCTGATGTAGGCAGTGGGAGATGACATAATACTAGCAGTTCTTCCCTGCTGTTTCTCAACACCTTTTACATTACATTACATTTAGGTCATTTGGCAGACGCTTTTATCCAAAAGTGACTTACAAGTGAGGAACAGTAAGCAAGCTACAGTAGTGTAGGAGACCTTGGAGTAAGCTTTAAGTGCAACGTAAACCTAAACCTAACATAAACAACTAAACTCAGCTAAATAAGCCTAGAGGAGTAGAAAAGCAAAGAAAACCAAGGTAAACAAGTTGAAAACACAAGGATAGACAGGCAGAGGAGACAAAAAAGTAGTGACAGGAGAAAGAAGTGCGAGACAGAAAGTGCGCGGAGATGGAATTGTGTAAGATTTGTTAGAAGTGTTAGGAGAGGAGGTGCTCTCAGAAGAGGAGGTTCTTGAACATAGAGAGAGACGCCCCTGCTCTGATAGCATAAGGTAACTTGTTCCACCAGCGGGGAACTACATATGAGAATAGTCTGGACTGAGATTGCCTTGTGTGTAGGGATGGCAATGCTAGACGACATTCCTTGTAGTGGTTTCGCTACACATGCTGGTAGGCCAGCTAGGAGGGCATTGCAATAGATGAGGTGGGAGGTAACCCCGGCCTGTACCAGAAACTCTCTTTTTCTTTTTTTTAAAAGTATTCCCCCAAACCTCACATCAGTTTATTGGAACATTATATTTTCATCTTTCCTATTTAGACCTTTCCTGCTTTTCACTGATATGACTGCACCCAAAGTAAAAGTCAATATAAATGGAAACATTGAAGCTGTTCTATGCACAATACTGACTGTATATATTCTCTCAGAAACAGTGTTCCTGGTATATATCTTTTTTTTTTTTTTTGCTGTTACACCACACCCTTTGATCATGAACAAAGCAAGGGCTGTCACAATGACACAGTAGCAACACAAGATACATATTTGTGGTGTCTGTAAATATTCACACTCGACAAGCTGTGGTCCATCCTCTGACAATCGTGAGTCCCCATTCATGGTTTGAGAGGATTTGCGCGCTGAGAGCGTGTTCAGAGACAGGATCGATGTACTCCGATGAACTGCTATTAGAACAGTATACGTTCTCAATATGTTCTCAGAGCGACAAAGACAGATGAAAGTCTCCAAGTGGATAAATAAAAGGTTTGACTGAGCCTGCGCAAGGGCAACGATAGCCAACCTACTCGCAGTGAGCGCATGCGATGCTTGTCACATGTTCACATCGTGATGACCTGAGTACACATATGGCGAGATCTGCTATTCTGAGACACTTATGTGGCTCTTAAAAGAGCCGTTGGATATCTGGTTAGATGGAATAGACGTATTTTAAGCGCGCTCTCCTCGAATGCGGCGGGCCAGCTGAATGTCCTTGGGCATGATGGTCACCCTTTTGGCGTGGATGGCGCACAGGTTGGTGTCCTCAAACAGGCCAACCAGATAGGCCTCGCTGGCTTCCTGCAGAGCCATGACGGCAGAGCTCTGGAAACGCAAGTCGGTCTTGAAGTCCTGGGCAATTTCTCTCACCAGCCGTTGGAAAGGCAGTTTGCGAATCAGCAACTCGGTAGACTTCTGGTAACGGCGGATCTCTCGCAGAGCCACTGTGCCAGGCCTGTAGCGGTGAGGCTTCTTCACACCGCCTGTTGCAGGCGCGCTCTTACGAGCAGCCTTAGTAGCGAGCTGCTTCCTGGGGGCTTTGCCACCAGTAGATTTACGGGCAGTCTGCTTGGTTCTAGCCATCGCGGCGAAACACTAACTTTTTTTTCTTGATAGAAAAGTAACAACGATACCCTGAGCACATGTTTATAAGGCGTAGCAGGCAAAGGCTGATTGGATGAGCTTATACGGAGCTGTCATTGGTCCGCACTTCAGTTCGTTGTCTGTGGCCATTGGGTCGTTTCTTCATCGTCTCTGCCGCCTAAAATTCAAAAATCTCTCTGTCCCGCCTTCTTTCCCAACCTCCTCGCAAAGCTTCCTCACGCACAAAGCCCTTTGTTCCAATTTTGTTGTTCTCCTCCCTGTCATACTCGTTCACAATAGTGATGGGAATAACAGCTCTATTGACTCCGTTCCTTTCCGAGAGCCGTTCAATAGAGCGGCTTATCGTTCTTTTAGGGGGCGGGGATCACCAAGTTTATCTGCGAAATAATCATATTATATACTACTCCTCGTATTGCCAGACCTAATATCATTGTGTATATGTGCTTTACAACGTCACCGCCCTTTGAAGGCGAAAATCACTCTCTCTCTAAAACCAAAGTGTCTCTCTCACCAAAGACTTGGATAGGTCGCGACGGTAACATCATTATTTCATAAGTTACTGAGTCATTTGAGTTACTTGATAATGCCGCTACAGTTCCGCCTAATCACGAGACAAGATCAACCCGGATGATCAAGTACACTTTGTATGAGTACGCGCAGTCATACACATTTTGGAGTCGCTAGAGTGCGTGATGCCATGTTAATATATTGTTGATCAATACGTGGCAACTGCCTTAACGTTGACCGCAGGTACACTCAAGTAGAAAGCAGTTTTGCACATTTTAAAGACACCAGTGGGTGGCTCTTAAAAGAGCCTTTGGGTTCCTGGGGTAGTGGTGGTCGCTGCAGCAATTATTTGCCCTTGACGGCTTTCTCGGTCTTCTTGGGCAGCAGCACAGCCTGGATGTTAGGCAGAACTCCGCCCTGAGCGATAGTGACACCGCCCAGGAGCTTGTTCAGCTCCTCGTCGTTACGCACTGCAAGCTGCAGGTGACGGGGAATGATACGGGTCTTCTTGTTGTCCCGAGCAGCATTACCAGCCAGCTCAAGGATCTCAGCCGTCAGATACTCGAGCACGGCCGCCAAGTAGACCGGGGCACCAGCGCCGACGCGCTCGGCGTAGTTTCCTTTACGGAGCAGTCTGTGAACGCGACCGACCGGGAACTGGAGCCCAGCCCTGGACGAACGAGTCTTGGCCTTAGCCCTGGCTTTGCCACCGGTTTTACCTCTTCCGCTCATGTTTAGGCTCACCTTGCTACGCTTACTCGACAACTATCAATTGAAATGACGCAACCAACCCTCGCGAGCCTAGTTTATAGCTACAAGAAACGCATTCATTGGATAAGGCTTCGATGGGATTTCATCCAATCAAATCTAAACAGTCCTTTTGCGCGGGCGTTCAACTTTTACAATGTTACTGGTGGAGAAGTCAACGTCACTAAAATGTATCCGTACAACAGCCTCCACACTGAGCCATTCCTCATGTGCAAACGCACAGCCGACATGAATAAAGATATGCAGTTACACTCGCTTATTGAATATACCACACTAATCGTAAACACATACTCTTGATTGAAAGGTGCGATACTTTATTTTTATTCTTATTCCTCCTGTACATATTTTTACTTTCTAGTTTTTTTATCATTACATACTTTTCTCCTTTCATCTATTTTACTTTCATCTGTTTAATTCTTGATGCGTTATTATGTTTTTTCCTTTGTGTTGCTCGTCTGTACTGTTTATTTCCCAAGTGTTTGTGAATTACTTGAGGTGTACAGTGATATATCTTATTTCCCACTCATAGAATCCATACTGCTACTAATTAACACGATTCAATAATTGCTGCTACTGGGACGCTAGGTAGAGCGTGAGGCATGTTACTGCGCACGAAGGTATGAACCGAGCTCATTTCTGTTGCCATCGGCATATGCAGCGTGTAGGGAGGCGTGTAAAGGGAGCTGCACATGTATTCACAGAAATCGAGCTGGCTTACAGTCACAACTGCAAACATACAAGCAAGAGAGCTAAGCAGAACGTGTTTGCGCTTTCACGAATTGATTGGGTGGCTCTTAAAAGAGCCTTTGCGGTACGAGAAATGAAGTGAGGTGTTCACTTTTTCTTGGGAGCCGCTTTCTTGGCTTTGGTGGTCTTGGGTTTGGCCACCTTGGGCTTGGCTGCCTTGGCTTTCTTGGGACTCTTGGTCGCCTTCTTGGCTGCAGCCGGCTTCTTGGCTTTCTTGGGGCTCTTCGTGGCCTTCTTGGGTGCAGCGGGCTTTTTCGCCTTCTTCGGCGACTTCTTGGCCGCGGCAGGCTTCTTTGCCGCTGCCTTCTTTGGCTTCTTGGCAGCAGCGGGTTTCTTGGCGGCCGGCTTCTTCGCTTTCGGAGCTACTTTCTTAACGGGCTTCTTTTTCGCAGCCTCGGCTTGCTTTTTGTTGAGCTTGAAAGAGCCAGATGCACCGGTTCCTTTAGTCTGCAGCAGGGTGCCCTTGGTTACCAGGCTCCTGAGCGCCAGCTTGACACGGGAGTTGTTCTTCTCCACATCGTATCCGCCGGCCGCCAGAGCTTTCTTCAGGGCAGCGAGGGACACTCCGCTCCTCTCTTTGGAGGCGGACACGGCCTTGACGATCAATTCTCCAACGCTGGGGCCCGATTTCCTTGGCTTGCTTGCTGCTTTCTTTTTAGGGGCCTTGGCCGGAGCGGCGGCAGCAGCGGCGGGAGCTGGTGTGACTTCAGCCATGATTTTGTCGTTCGAATTTCTCGGTTCACACGTAAACAGGACGCAGCACAGCCTGACTCAGAACTGCTTCCCAACCAGGGAGGTTAGCCGTACTTAAACATCACATGAGAACCGTGTAGACTCAATCCCCTCGGCAATGATTCGGTGCTCCCGACAACCTTGTCCGCTTGTGTTTTCTTGTCGTGAAAATCAGTCAAATAATCAACCTTGCAATTGTACACCAGGTGAAAAAGCACAGAATAATGAAGGAAAGCCTTTCCGCTCGCACCACAACCCTTCGTGTTACGGAGTTCTGCTATATTTTAGTGCGACGTGCCCAAAACCTAGTCGCTTTGCGGGGACACGGAACCGTTCACATTGTTTTTCGTGCAGATTTTCACACTTAAAACGGCTAAAACATTTGCTGCACGTTGACATCGCGTGTTATCCATTCACGCAAGACCCATGCGCATCTCGAAGACGATGTCAGTCGTTTCTTAACCGAACGTGAGTTTTAATTCGGACTCCTTTTGTGCCAGTTAAAGCACACATTAGACCGGTGTTTCCTCTTCGCTGCCCTTGGGTGAGATTTTGATCACTACCGTCATCTGCCTCTCTGTAGTCGTGCCCGCGTATGTTATCGGGGGTTCTCACTTTTTTTTTTCTTCAACCAGAAAAACTATTTTTTCTGGTTGCCTTTCAACGTTGCCATTGATGAAAACCAGGTCGCGCAGGAAGCAGCGTGACATTAAACTTTTTCATCTAGCAGGCGCTGTTATCCAGAACGATGTACAGTTTTATTTATTTGTAGGCCTACAGCTGGAGATTTACTGAAGTAGGTGTGGGTTAAGTACCTTGCGCAACAGGAGTGCGAATCAGCGACCTTTTAGTTATGATCCCTGCTCCTTACCACAACATCACACTGCCACGATTACTCTAGCTCCTGATATCCATCCCCCTACCCATACACTTTCTCTCTTTCTGACTCTGTGTGCCTGGGAGTGAAAGAGAATGAGAGAGAGTACTGAAAAAATACTGGAACTCCATCTGAAGTCATGCATGTATGTGTGCTCATGTGAGAGATAAAGAGAGAGGAGGAGATGGAAGAGACAAAGATATCTCGAGAAAATGGCCTCAAGGTCGTTACTCTGCTTTATAGTTCCTTTAAATCATTTATTGAGTCTTCCATTTGTCTCAATGATTTTATAAATGCCAGGTCATAAACTTTATATAAAAGTATAAAATATAGTATAAAAATAGTATAGTAAAAATAGTATAAAAGTATACAAATATAAAAAGGGCTATGTTTCACTTTTTCTAATGGAAGGGTGACTCCAAGAAAGGTCAAATTAATTTAGGAGCTTTCCTCTGCTGTTGAACTCAGAAAGCGATCATTTCTGACCCCTGAGACAACACAATCTTTGAGGCATACTGGGTTGGAACATGTCTTCAATTCAAAAGGACACACCATGCAGGTGACCAGTTGAAATGTATGTACTCAAATGTAAGGTGTCAAAAGGGCATTCAAAACGTTTAAGATCCTGGAAAGTCATGTGTAGGCCTACCTGCAGCTGTGTGCTTGAGGCTATATCGTTGTTGAAAGGACATGAACACCCTTTCAGAGATATTGAGCGTGATCGACAGAAGACAGAGTCATCAGCTGATCCTGAGCACATAAGTAAACATTGACTGTGGAGATGTGTGCGGCGCTTATGTAGCCGATGTCTTTGCAAAGCTGTCGTGGTGATTATGCACACGGCTTAAAGCAACAGTTTCAATGTCTTACCGAACATGAATTTAAAGACATAACGCACCCCTCTCCGAGCGTACTGCGAGTCTAACCGGGGCCACAATGGATCTTGCTGTAGTGAAGTGAATAATATCGGAGCAAGCCTCTTGCTCGGGCGCCCAATTTTAACAATGTTACTGGGGGAGAATTGAACGTGTACCAGAGTATGTGTGTACAACAGCCTCCACACTGAGCTATTCATCACTTGTAAGTATAGGCGACATGTATACATATGTATGGTTCTCTCTATAGCTCGTCTGTACTGTTTATTTCCCAAGCGTTAGCCTTAGCGCAAACCGCTCTTTGCACATCAAGACGCTTTTAACGCCACATCCATGATCCAAAAGTAGTTAGACGTGGACAAAAGAAAATGGTTTCTGCCTCTTAACCGAAAAGTGGGTGGCTCTGAAAAGAGCCTTTGGGTTAGATTTGCCACATCACTTTACTTGGAGCTAGTGTACTTGGTGACGGCCTTGGTGCCCTCGGACACGGCGTGTTTGGCCAGCTCTCCGGGCTCTGGATTTCTCTGGAGGTGATGGTGGAGCGCTTGTTGTAGTGAGCCAAACGAGACGACTCACCGGCGATGCGCTCGAAGATATCGTTAACGAACGAATTCATGATACCCATGGCTTTTGAAGAGATACCCGTGTCAGGGTGCACTTGTTTCAACACCTTGTACACGTAGATGGCATAACTCTCCTTCCTCGACTTTCTTCGCTTCTTGCCACTCTTCCCGGCCATCTTAGTGACGGCTTTCTTCGATCCCTTTTTGGGAGATTTGGCTGGCTCAGGCATGATTATTTACCCCCTTTTCACAAACTCAAATAAACACGGTCGACTCACATACTTGATCTATATAGAGAGGGTATGCAAATTTTGTCATGCTCTCTGCCCAGCCAGTGGTCCCTGGATCTCATTGGTAGATTCTTCCGAATTGAAGGACATTCAAATTCGATTGGCTGACTTCCTTGGGCGGGAATACCACATGTCTGAGCGTTAACCATCTATCAAAGGACTTCCACTTTTTCTCTTTTGTATTATTATTTTTTAATAGTCTAAACCTTCTTCCAGAAAAAGATCATGTAGGTGACATTAGTCAGGAAATACGTTCAAGGCATACATGAAAAACCAGCAATCAAAAATCTGCGTAGCATACATTAATCATGCATCAATAAACACGATAATCTATGAATACTGTATCTTATCCACGCCAAACTATGTTATCCAATAGGCGCTTGAGACTCACTTTTCTTTCTACCACAAATACAACAGATTATTACAATACTTATTATGTACAATTACACCGAAAGCATATTTCGTGGCTTTGGTCTTTCGTTCTCAATGTCCAGAGTTCGTTTACGATTTAATTCAGTCTTGATTTGTTAAAAACTGACTCAGCTGGTACAAAAATTATATCAGCCGTCCTTTTTCAGCGAATTTTCCACATCTTCATTTTTACAACAATCCAAAATAAAGCATGTTCATTTTCACTCAGTTTTTCATCCAAAAAAAAAAAAATCCTGCTCCACATCGTATCCGCCGGCCGCCAGAGCTTTCTTCAGGGCGGCGAGGGACACTCCGATCCTCTCTTTGGAGGCGGACACAGCTTTAACGATCAATTCTCCAACGCTAGGGCCCAATTTCCTGGGCTTGCTTGCTGCTTTCTTTTTAGGAGCCTTGACCAGGGTGGCGGCAGCAGCGGTGGGAGCTGGTGCGACTTCAGCCATGATCCTCTCGTTCAGATTTCTCGGTTAACACGTGAACACGACGTAGCACAGCCTGATTCAGAACAGCTTCCCAACCAGGGTGTTGGCCTTACTTAAACATCACATGTGAACCCTTAAAACGGCTAAAACATTTGCTGCACGTTGACATCGCGTGTTATCCATTCACGCAAGACCCATGCGCATCTCGAAAAGACGATGCCAGTCGTTTCTTAACCGAACGTGAGTTTTAATTCGGACTCCTTTTGTGCCAGTTAAAGCACACATCAGACCTCTTCGCTGCCCTTGGGTGAGATTTTGATCACTACCGTCATCTGCCTCTCTGTAGTCGTGTCCGCGTATGTTATCGGGGGTTCTCACTTTTTTTGGGCATACAACACAAACTATTTTTTTCTGGTTGCCTTTCAGCGTTGCCATTGATGAAAACCAGGTCGCGCAGGAAGCAGCATGACATTACACTACTTTCATCTAGCAGGCGCTCTTATCCAGAACGGTGTACAGTTTTATTTATTTGTAGGCCTACAGCTGGATATTTACTGACGTAGCTGTGGGTTAAGTAGCTTGCGCAAGGGTACAACAGGAGTGCCCCGGTGGGATTCGAATCAGCAATCTTTTGGTTATGATCCCTGCTCCCTACCACAACACCACACTGCCGCGATTACTCTAGTTCCTGACATCCGTCTCCCTACCCATACACTTTCTCTCTTTCTCACTCTGTGCGAATGAGAGAGTGTACTGAAAAAATACTGGAACTCCCTCTGAAGTCATGTATGTATGTGTGCTCGTGAGAGATAGAGAGGAGGAGATGGAAGAGACAAAGATATCAAGAGAAAATGGCCTCAGGGTTGTTACTCTGCTTTATAGTTTCTTTAAATCATTTATTGAGTCTTCCATTTGTCTCAATAATTTTATAAATGCCGGGTCATAAACTTTTATAAAAATATAAAAAGGGCTACGTTTCACTTTTTCTAATGGAAGGGTCACTCCAAGAAAGGTCAAAAATTAATTTAGGAGCTTTCCTCTGCTGTTGAACTCAGAAAGGGGTCGTTTTTGACCCCTAAGACAACACAATTCTTGACGCATACTGAGTTGGAACATGCCTTCAATGCAATAGGACATCAAGACATAGCTCGTGCTTCACACACCCCGCAGGTTACCAGTTGGAATGTATGTGTTCAAATGGCAGGTGTCAAAAAGGGCAAAAGGGCAAAACGTTTCGATATTTATGAGCCGGAGCCCCTGCATCTACAGCTGAGTTTCTCGGACCTAAAGGATGGAAACGATGTCGTGTGCATGTCACGAATCTGAATATAAATCTCACTCGCACAAGTGAATAAGGGATATGTAGCCAGATTGGATAGTTTTTCCAATTATTGTTGTATTAATATAGTAGTTGAAGTGTGAATCTAGATCTTATTTTCCAAGTCTGACAATAGGCAGTTTTGCAGGACCACTAACTACTCACTTCAGAACCAGAGAAGAGCTCTCAAAGAACGACGTGCCGCTAGAGGGCGCAGGTTGCCCATTTTCTCTCGCAGAGATCGTGAACTTAACAAGTCTGCCTGAGCCGCCCCCGAGAGTGATATCGCTGAGAAACCAAATTAATGTTAGCTATTAGCAACAGCAGTTACTTACTTCCTATCACAAGTAACATTAGCAACAGCAGACAACGTGTGGTGCAAAACGTAGGCTTTGTACCAGTTTATTCGAAACTGATAAAAATGTCAGCCAGAACACTCAATGAGTCAGGTCCAGCCATGTCATTGTCTAGCCACATAAAGATCAGTTTTGTTGTACGAAGCTTGAAAAAGACACGTCAAAAAGCTTATTTTTTGCAGTTATTGGGTAGCACATTTTTTGCCTAATCACATCGATTGTAAATGACCCAATTTAAATTTAAGTTTAAGTTTGATTATAAAGGAAGAATAGCACTCTGAATTGTATGTATTATCAGTTACGTTACTATTACTACATTTCTCATGTTGCGGATTTTTATTGCCTAACATTCTGTGTTGTATTGGTACACTTTTATTTTGAAATGTAAGCAGACACCTCTAGTTCACGGCTCCCGTGAGTTGTGTGGCAGAACAAAAACAAAGGAAAAAGAAAGCGTGTGAATTTAAAGTTTAGCACCCCTGGAGAGGGCATAAGCTCTTACGGTGATTTTTGTTGATTTATGATTGTTTACATTGAGTTTACAATAAAGGTGAAAAAATCATCAGTGCAAGGCTTGACCGTTCTTCCGTGGGATGTTACAGTAAAAGCTTAACCTGCACCGGCTACAGCCCGCTGCCTGCAAGGACGGAACGGCACATAGAGCAGTGAGTTGGAGCGCGTTGTGTGATGGTCAAGGGAGACGGTAAGGAAGTGGCACAAGCAAAATAGAAAACATTAAGGAAGAGATAAATAAGCAAACGGAAATACAGGAAAGTAGAAGCTTACTACACCAAGGGGAATGTGAAGGCACGTCTAGGCAGGAACTAAAGGAGATGATTGAAAGTAAGGAAAAACGGCTAGCTGAGCTTCAGCATGAAATGGATGAAGATGCTAATGAGCCAAGTTTACCGCGTCGTTCAGATCGTCCCGCCATGGCCACAGAGAAAATGCTTGCCTACCAAAAGGAGGAATTAAGTACAAAGGAAAAAAGACTGCTTAGCCTGTATGAACAATGGAAAATTCAAATCAGAGTGTCCACAGAAAACTTAAAGAAAGACATATCAGAATCTGAATTGGCTATTATGGCGGACAACATTGAAAAGGGAATGAAAGAAATCATGAAATTGTATGATGAACTAAGAGAGCAAATCACGCCATTCTGTGGAATCACGCCATCCACAGAACTTAGATTGATGCATGTGAGGCTGTAACTAAAGACATTGCGAAAATAGTCCTGGAGCATATATCAGCAATAGGTGGTGAGTTTGGCAAAGAGTATGAAAGGCGCCGTCTTCGTCAGCTCCTAGCCCGTGACTATGCCCACTCTATATATGGTACTGCCTCACTGTCAAGTGCCAGTCAGCTTTCTGAATCCATTGGTGCAAAAAGAGCTGAAGCAGCCGCAGAGCTGGCTGCAAAAGAAGCACAATACAAAGTAATGCAAGAAGAAAGAAAGCTGAAGGAAAAGATAAGGATGATGGAGGAACAACATAAAAAAGAAATGGACAAACAAAACTCTGAATTGGAACGTCTACAAGCAGAAAAGGACATGGAGGCAGTTCGCGCAAGACTGGAAATCTACGACAGAGAAATCAAACAAGAAAGTGTAAGTCAGCCCATTCAACAAAATAGACAGCTTACTTCCAGTGCACCCATAAATCACGTAAACCCTCACATTGATACGCCAGTGCCCCCTACTGATGTATCTTACCTGGCTCAAGCAATCCAAGAAAGCATATCCACAAGTAGACTTCCAATTCCAATGCCCACAGTGTTTAATGGTGACCCAATTTACTATATTGAATGGAAAGCCTCATTCCAGTCTCTTATAGACAAAAAGAACATTTCATCAGCAGACAAGCTTTATTACTTAAAGAAATACGTCAGTGGCCCTGCTCATAAATGTCTTGAAGGCACCTTTTACAGAAGCGATGATGAGGCATACAGAGATGCATGGGATAGGCTCAACCAACGCTACGGTCAGCCATTTGTCATCCAACAAGCATTCAGACACAAGCTGTCAAAATGGCCGAAAATACAACCTAAAGATGCAGAAGGGTTAAGAACATTCTCTGATTTCCTAAATGCCTGTTTACAAGCCATGCCTCATGTGAGAGGCCTAGAAATATTAAATGACTGTGAAGAGAACCAAAAACTGATGCACAAAGTTCCTGATTGGCTGGCGGCCTGTTGGAATCGTCAGGTCACTGTAGCCCTCATGGACGTTGAAGAGTTTCCCACCTTTAAGGAACTTGCTAACTTTGTAGCTCTAAAAGCAGAGATAGCGTGCAATCCAATCACCTCCCTGCATGCTCTGCATTCAGCTAACTCATCCAGTGACAAAAGAAACACAAAAGAATCGAAGGGAAACAAAGCAAATGTCTTCAACATTCAGACTACTGTAAACAATGACTTTGTGAGACTTGTGCACTTCAATGCTCATGAATTAGAGTTTAGAACAAGATTATAGCTATATGTCATGTTGTCTAACCGAGGCCAACGCTTCAAATATATCAGTGTATGGGGAACTCCCACATGAGATGCCACAGAGCAGAGCTTCAGTTCAGTCTCCTCTGCTGTGTAAGGAGGCAGCCACAGAGACCTCTTACCACAATCAAACATAAATAAAAAAGGTTACTACCATCAGAATCTCTACAGAGGCCCAGAAAAAGCAGGCAGCTCTCAAGGGTGCAGGGGATAGCACTTGCATCTAAATGTTGGTGTACAGCAGGCAGCAAGGAGGCGTAGCAGTGAATACAAGCAGTTAGTCCCCTCATGTTGACACAGTGGCAGCAACACTTCACACCATGGTAACTAAAGAAGAGAAGGACACACCGCAGTGACAACCTTTCACAGGCTAGAAACCGCAAATTCAAAGACGAACAGGAAATCCACGAGGGAGGGAACCTCAGCACACAGACACAGACAAGAACAGCAAGTGTAAGTGCAAGTAGGTGGTTCATCAACACATCTTGGGCAATACCGATTATAACAACAGAAATACAAAAAATGCTCAATCAGATATAATGCCTAGGCCAATTACATGAAAAAAAACAAATGACAAACTACTCATAACGTGTCCCAATGCTTTAATATAGAGTTGGTGTTGAAAATAGTTTCTGATTACTCATATCATGCTCATACATAGTCAGATCATGAACAGTTTTAACTCGTCTCTTCCTGAGCATTAGAGTACTCACAGTCATAATAAACCCATCCCAACCCTGGGGAAAGTAGCGCTTTGTGATAAAGACTCACGCCAGTCATGCACTCAGAGAGCTCCCAGCACTGCTGTGCTGCTTATACAGGGGAGAGCAGGAGGCAGGCCACGTGGCCCTGAGTAAAACTCCTCTCTGGCTGCTGCTTGCACCTGCTCCTGACCTTGCACGTCTCTCAGTGACCGTTTCCAGGCAGAGTTCTCTTTTAGCCAGCGCGGAGTGTGCATGGTGGCTGTTTGCTTTAGGCTATACCCGGGTAATCACACGCAGAGTGTTTCCAGTTTTAGACAGCACACTCAAAGGCCACGTATGCCTGAGTAATGCAGTTAGCAGAGCAGAGCCTTTTCTGACAGTGAAAGTGAGACAGACGCTCCCCATAGACTCTGCCCATGACTCATACGAAACTGACTGCAATTGCTGTATGCATAACATTTTAACACATATTCCAAAGAGCAATGTGGGACAATGAACAAAAATCAAAGGAATCCATTCCAGAGAGAGCAAATATACACCACTGTGCCTCTAGCATCTACATACACCACTGTGCTCATAGCAGAGAGAGAGGATATAGACCACTGTGCTCTTAGCAGAGAGAGGGGACATACACCACTGTGCTCTTAGCAGAGAGAGAGGATATACACCATTGTGCTGGTAGCAGAGAAAGAGGATATAGACCACTGTGCTCATAGCAGAGAAAGGGGACATACACCGTTGTACTTGTAACAGAAGGAGGGAATATGCAGTGAGTTGGCAGCCTCTCTTTCCTGAATCCCTGAGTGAGCTGGGTTTTATCAGAGTGTCTTAGGGCATCGTTAATGACTCACTAAACTCCAGGCATCCTTCCAATCGTACAGGAACGTTTAAATACTCGTGGTGTGACCAAATAAGTCCTTGAGCTCCTCTTTCAAGCCCCCATGCTCCCAACACCCCCAAGCAGCTTCTTAGCTGGTGAATATACAAGCCCCCTCTAACTGGGATTTCAGGATTTCCCACAATCCCGAAAGATGTTCCATCCCCTCTCTCTGCCCTTTCCTCTCTGTGCTGCTCTGTCTTGGTCCCTATTGACCCCCTGATGAGAAAGCACTTGACCCCCCTGACGAAAGAGCATTTGGCTTCCCCGGGAGAGAGTGAGGTGGGCGGTTTGTGTTGACATCCAGTGATCAGTGTCAATCGATACAGAGCCACAGACTGAAGGCAGCACACCTTATGGGAGATGATGGGTCTGGGGGTCTCTCACTTCCTCAATTATTCAGTTTCCTGCCTCTTTGCTCTTGTTTTGTTTGGCACTACAATCAATTATATTGAGTTTTTTCTTACTGCCCCTGTATCCAAATCTCTGACAGGGCACTGCTCCTCTCCTCCAGCACAGAAAACACAGTTTGTTTTGTATGAATAGCAGCTCTGAGAGCTATTCATCCCCGATCTCCACATAAACAGCAGGCCTGTACTGCTGACATTCACAGCTGAGGGACTTTAGTTCAAACTGTTTAAGTTCCTGTTTCTTGCCAAGCAGCCAATAAGAAGCATAATAGAAGTGTCTTCCAAATTAATAAATGTAAATGTAAAGGTAAAGCTGAGACCTCTCAGCAGCAACATGGTGAAAGTCCCCCACAAGTTGAGGCTGTTGGGGAAACTGACCCTACAGCTGCTGTTCTAAGACAACTGACCATCTGACAACCTCTGACTGTGTACAGGTGTCTCTTTCTTCTATCTTGTTCTGTTGGAGGCACTTTCAGTCCAGCCCTGTGTTGGGTAGGAAAGATATGTGGGCAGAGGCTAAGAGAGCTGGGCAGAGCACTATTGGAGTCACACTGTCTGTAGAGCTGAGTGATGACATAACTCGAGATGATGACACACAGACAATTCCAGTGTTTCTGACATTGCAGCTTAGAGCTCTGATTAATCATATTATTCACCAGGGCAGATGAATGCTTTTCTTGATGAGACATACGGGAGATTTTACGAGAACTTTGTGAAAAGGCCTATTCTCCAGGTCCCAAATCACAACACTTCAAAATCTGAAAACACTCATCTACCTCACAAACTATTCTCTCAGATCTCAGGATCTGAAGATGAGTGGAATAATGACAAGCTCCAGGTATACATGGCATCATTGCTCAATATCAGGCAAGAGCACATTGTTAAAACTTTCATCCGGGTCTTCTTTTCTATCTCTCGCTCATTTATGGCCATACTGAAGTTCAGTCCCAGTCTCAGGGCATCTCTATCTATTCCAATATGCATTTCCTTCTTTGTCTCATTCTCTTCCCTTTCGTTGTCTCTCAGACACTCGTGAATGCATTTAACAGTGAGCTCATCACACCATCACAAGCCAGTGGCAAAACACACGCATACACTGTCACACAAACACACACACATACAAGCATCCATAGAAACACTGAAACATGAATACACGTACAGACAGGCATACACAGATACACATGCACCCACGGAGGCACACATACACACAAATGTAGACAAATAATTTTGTACACAGGCACAGAAATAGACACAGACAGGCAGACACAAAAGCACACAGTCATGCACATACACACAGACAAACACACACATGCATGCAATCAGACATGTGCAGAAACACATGTATACACATACACACCCACAGAAGCACACACATACACACATGTGCGCACATACACATACACTCACTTGTTCAGATGCACACACACAGAGACAAACTCATACACATTCAGACACACACACACACAGAAATAAACACACACATACATGCACACAGAAGCACACACAGATACACATGTGCTCACAAAAATACACACACACGTAAACACACACATGCACATACACAGAGAAACACGGGGGTGCGCACACACACCCAGCACAATCCAATAGCAGTCCGGCACTGCTCCTCTGCATGGTGTGGAATACGCAATGAGCTGTTAGGAAGCCCCGCGCTGCAGGCTGACGTCGCTATGGGAGATGGGGGGCGACGCTGCCTGTTATTTGGTCCCGCCTGGAGCTTGTTAAAGCCAGCATGCGCTCCTCTGCACCGTAGCCTTTCATTTGCATATAAAAACGCTGATTAAAAAGCGGCGGGGAGCCAGGGCTGTTCCAGAGGACTCTCTCACTCTTAAAAAAAAGCTGTGTGGGTTTTCTGCCTGTTCCAGCCTGCGTTTCGCTCTGCAGCTGTGGGCATGGAGCCTGGGGTGCACCGCTCGAAAAATCTATAAATAAATGGGGGCTCACCATGTCCTCAGCTCCTCTGCAGAGTACTGTCAGTGAGGGGTCAGCTCAACCTGTCAGGCGCTCTGTGGCAGGTAATAGCCAGGTTGACCGGGTCGCACTGGCGTGCTCCAAGAGAGGGCACAAATTTCATGAGGTCACCCTAGAGCATGCACTGGAAAGCAAGCCCTGGACTTGTCATGCTCAACACTATGTACCTGAACAAGTAACAGCCTTCGCCACCAGGTCCGCCAGACATACATGCCTTGATTTCTCCTCTGAGTCTGTGTCATTGTGGCTTGGCAGCACAATATGGTGAGTTGGTGTATTTCTGTGTGCAAAAAAAGAAGCCATTGACGATGATGTCTTCATGATTGATATGCTTCTGCCATGAAGATCATGTCCGTGCCTGACCCTTGGGGTGGGTGGTGTATCTGTCTCAGAGCCATAACAACTGGTGCATTAAAGGCTGGCCCATTAGGTTGCCTAATTGGGGGCTAAAGAGGGCGGCTTAAAACCCCTCACACTGTGACACCCACAGAGCTATGGAGAGAGAACGGACACACACACACACACACACACACACACACACACACAATAAAGAGGGCAGCTCGGGGGCCCTAATGCTGCAGTTCCCACAGAGCAGAGTCACACGAATGCACAATACACATACACACAAACTCACACACTCACTCGTGCACTCGCTCTCACTGGGGCACTCACTCTCAGTCATGCACACAAACTGAAACATTAATAAATAAATTATTTTAATACTTTTTTTGTTTTTTTTTTTAACCACTTACTACCTAAAACAATTTTAAAACAAAACTTTGGCTGTTTGGAGGTGTCTAAGCACATCAGCAGGCAGACTCATCTCCACAAACAGATAAACACACCCTGATAGGAATGAACAGATCAGCTGCCAGCCTCCTTCCATGCAATTCACTCCCACATCATCCTGTTTCGAGAACAAATGAGCAAAAGCAGGTTTTCCAGCACATTAACATGTTTAGGATTGCTAAGAACGTCAGCTAAAATCTAACATGAGCAGTCATTTTGACATCCGCGGGTGTTTTCCCACACAACGTGGTGTAATGTACATAAAAGAGTATCAGTGTTAAATTAATCAGGGTTTGCGCAATTGAACTGAGTGTTTTGTTGTTTTACATTTGCTAGAAGAAAATTGCTAAAAGAAAGTCGCGTTAAACAGTGCTAAAATAAACAGTGTAACCCGAGCCTGTAAAAGTAGTCTTGATATTTCTGTTTTGAATTGAATTTTCGTTCAATTCCTTGGAAAACTCCTGCCTGTTAGTACATGGCTAATAGAAGTATTTCAGGACATAACCCTGCTAGAGATGGTCGCGTTCCACTGAGGACATCACAACGACAAATGCTTTTTACTGTAGATGCCGGTAAAGATGAGCAGCTTGCCAACATTTCTGAAAGGGTCACAGAGGTTTGATAAGAGATAAAGAGAAAAAAAATCTGTGGATAACTATAAATTGTGATAAACCGGATTAGATCTGCCATTACGAATGCGCGGCTTCGCAATTACAAACCCATAAAGCAGGCTCTTTCGGGGCGGCTCATCGCGCGGTAGAGTCACCGTTTCTTTCGAAAAAGAGCGAGCGAGCCCGTCCCACTACTAGTAAATCTTATTAATGAGCCGCGTCTCAACTTGGTCACGCAACTAGCCCCTGGAAGGTCGGCACTAATTGCATTACCCACTTCAGTCAGGGCGCAGCGACGCAGCGGCAGTCTGACTGGAGGCTGTAGATAATCATTATGCCTCGCCTCCGCCGAGCGCCGGGAGACAGCCCAGCCGGAATTGATTACGCCGTTTGATCCGCAGCAGCTCCTCGGAGACCGAATCTCACGCTGATAAAAAGGAATCGACGTGGGAGATTGCGGGAGGGTGGCAGATCTAAACGGCGCGTTATGGAGGCTTTATTGGCTTGTCGATAATCGCCAGGGACCGTCCACATAACGGATTTGAAACGTTTAGGTGCCGCCCCGCCCCCGACCCCCCCGTGAGTCAACCGTATATGTACCTTCGCAACCAGAATCATCGACCCAAGAAAGGGAAAGAGTGTTTTCAAAAATTTAGAGAATTTAGAGAAGACAATAGGAAAGGACTGGTCCCACTCACATTAATAAAATAGGAGACTTCTATCAAAAAACACTGTAACCTACGTAAATACATAGTAATCTATAAGCCCTTTCAAGTACGCACACATATCAAACACACACACACACACGCACGCACAGAGAGAGAGAGAGAACGTCATCATTCAGAATCCTGTATTTTTCATCACAGTGGATTATCATTTTTTCATGCATTGAACTGTGTGACTACTCAACACAATTACTAGTCATTTACAGCATTTCTGGAGTCCAGTAAAATATTTACATTTACTGCCACTGAGGTGACTGTGAACAACTGACAGCGCTACTGGAAGCCAAAACTCAAAAACCGGAATAATTAAAAGATCCTCTGCCAGGGTTCTTTATTTGGGCTTCATCCATGATGTTCTGTTGAAAGAGTTGCTCAATTACATTACATTATTGGCATTTTAGTAGATGCTCTTACCAAGAGCAATTTATATCTGTTGTATTTTTTTTACATGTTACCCATTTAGACAGCTGGATATTTACTAAGGCAGTGATGGGTTAAGTACCTTGCCCAAGGATACAACAGCAGCGCCCCAGTGGGGAATCAAACTGGCAATCTTTTGGTTACAAGTGCTACTCCTTACCACTGTGCTACACTTTCCGCCCAAGTATAGTATAATCACCCCGAGTAATCACCCCAGAGCCAAGACCCCCTCGATTAATCACCCTGAGGCCAAGAGCCTATTGATTAAGCACCCTGAATATAAGTGATTAATCTCCATAGACAAAAGAGCAGCACAATTAATCTCCCTGGAGCTCTGGGGGAAAGGCCTTTTGTGATTTTCACAGTACCACAGTTCAGAATCTTTTCTGAAAATCCTCCACGCAACACTTCCCTCCAAGCTGCTTCCTATGATTACAGTGCTGCCATGTACCTTAGCTTTATCTGCAATATATGATGCTTTTGTGGTCCACAGCTGCTGTGAAGGCTTTCGTTCACTTTACAATGGACAGGAAATTACACCTCTCTCATTGCATTTGTGCTGCACTTTTTACATTCAAACAAATATCTCAAACATCATTCCACCCACTCATATGATGCTCAGGCTTATTTCACATAAAGGAAGGAGAGTCACCTTTCAGAGAACCAATTGTCTCCTCCCATCTCCCACAATCACTCTCCGTTGTCTCCTTGTTTTCTCACTTGCTGTTTCCTTCCTTCCCTGCCCTCTCCCTCTCTCAGATTCAAAGTTGCTTCGTTGGCATTGTAGAAAAGGGCCACATGTTTCTGTTTCTGTCTTTGTCTTTGTCTTTGTTTGCGCACCACCCCCACCTCTCACAGGCACTTGTTTACAACTCAGTTGAAACCTGCCAAACCGGTCCTGCTGCTCCCCTTATCAACAGGACCCCCGCAGGTAACCAGAGGCACAGGCGCACCCCCAAGGACGGCCCCCGGGTCACCATTTGCCCTCTGACCTGCCCGTATCCTTCGGCCACCAATCAGGGCCTCAATAGGGCCAAGGATATGGGACAATATAACGGTGGTGGTGACCTCCCCCACCTCAGTACCGCAACAATACCTGGGAGGTGAAGAACTGGGGAGACCAAGCCTTTGGGGATCAAGCATTGTGCTGTTGTTGTGTGCGTCTGTGCCAAAGAAACCACACACATACAACACTAACCCTCACATCCACTCATTCCAAATCCCCAATAAACAACTGAACCCAGAACCTGATTCCTGTGTCCTGACCGACACCCGACTGTGACAGCAAATTAGCCTGAACCTAGTTAAGGGTGAAACTGCCCCCTCAGTTTCAGGCATGAAATACGTTGTGTATTGTACATACATTGTTATCACCAAAGCAAGTTCTATAATACATGAATAAGAAAGGGGCAAACAAATAAATAACAGCTGCAGGATTATACCACTGAACATAGATAATGTTTAAATATTTTGGTTGTGAACTGATTAACACTGGTTTTTGTTTACTCACTGCCCCTCTATACTGGCTGAAATGTACTGCTCTACTAGTGGGGCTGCTGGTCCCACCCCTAGCAGGAATCACAGTTTTTCATTGTATGACTTCAAATTTAAATTATTGATAACTTGGGAGAGTTTTTTGAAATATGAATTTCTTTCTTTTGAATATTTTTGCAATGTTAGAGGAAGTACATCTCTGTCTCTACCTCTCCTGCCTCGCAGTGGCTGCAAATTCAGTCATCTTCTGGTGAGCATAACGTTTTGTGTCTGCTTTTTTCAGTTGCTAGGCTGCCGTCACTGAGCATTACTTTATCAGTCTCTCTCTCGCGCTCCTTCTTTTTCCCTCTCTCAACTCAATTCAATGTGCAGTATGCATCCACATTCTGCAATAGACACATTTGCATTGTGGAAATTCATATCTACTGAATTACAAAGTAATTTGACATGGTTATTAGAGGCCTCAGAATTTACTGCAAAAATTGGATTTAAGTAAATTTGGTCATTTTGTATTTTTACAATTTTCTTTTCAGAGCTCCAGTAAAAACTTCAGTCCTGAAGGAGAGCTGACCTGTTTGAGTTGATGAAAAGGAGACACATTTCAGGTTCCATCTGCCTTGGGCTAAGAATCTCGTGTTAATGACCTGTGCTTGGACCCCTCGCCATTATGTACTGTCAGCATTCAAGCCAAAAGGGACAGCTGCATGCCCCACTAGACCAGACAGAGGGGACATGCTTACATAATCATGAGGCAATTCTCACCTAACATCGGTGAAGAGTGATGTTAGCTTCAGTCCTGACCGTGTCAGTGATTGAGCACCTGCTCTCAGGCATTGTGCTCTACACTGCTGGATTCTTTTGAGTTGGATTGCAGCAACATTCTTGAAATCACTACATTCCTGCCCAGAGGACACCTTCATTGCTGTGGGACTTAAAAATGTGTCAGCCATGCAAAAAGTGGCCAGTCTCGACTCAGCAGACACATCTGATAAGATGTACAAGACACACATTTCTGGGATCCTGACAGACTCTGATGCCGAAAGCACTTGTTTCAACAATAGGCCAAGTGCTGCGATTGGGGTTGAAAACTGGCCACCAGGAGCCCACAGTGGTCTTCTTCCTCCATGGGATAGGTTAGTCAGCCAGGGCTTCCTCATTGCATTTCTGGAATGCCTGCTGACATGGGGGGATGTGCCAGCCCTCTGTTCAGTATCTGGCTTCTAATGCACTGTGGGACTCATAGTGTGAATGGTAGTTGCATAGGCTTGGTGTGTACTGGAGGGCTGTATGTGCCTTGTGCTGCAGTCTTGCTCAGGTGCAGAGGTGAGAGATGGGGCAAGTTTGATGTTCAGTTGTCATCCGTGAGTGGTGGGGTAGGAAAGGAGCTGAAGGACACATTTTAGACCTTCCAAAAGTAGTTAGAGGAGTTTGGATACCTGGAAGTACTGATCACACTATTGTAATGCAAAGTGGAAATCTTATCTATACAGCCTGGCAAGCAGTGTCACTGACAGACCAGTGAAACAAGGCATTCTGGGAGGGTGGAATTCTCCCAGCTGCAGTTCCATCAGTTTCTTCCACAATTGTTGAGAACCATGTGAGCTGTGGAGCCCTACACTGTGCTGCTTTACAGTGTCTAACAGTTATGACAGTAAGCATTATTGGCCCACAGTTCCCACATACCCTTTCAAGGGGACTTACTTTTCATTTGCCCTCTTAGTCATTGATACAGTAGCTTTTTTCCTTTTTGTTGAAGAAAAACACCTTTGGTCCTTTGAGTGACACAGCCAGTTGAAGTTCTTAGCCAGCGAGGCTCTGGGATAGAATGTGTAGGTTGGCCAGTGTCCCATCGTAACCCAGGCAGTGTGTATGTGTATCAAAGGACTGCCTTTGCTACTGCCTGAACTCCTGCACAGGCTTTCTGTGAGGTTTTCAAAATGATGATCAAGTGGCAATCTCAGACTGGGAAAAAAGCAGCAAGAAAAAAAGAAAAAATAAACCCTTTTAGCCAGTGGTTCCCAAATTATAGCTTGTGAGAAGGACTGAGGTGCATGTAAAAAACATTCACGTTAACTAAACACAACATCGGCTTACTTGAGTACTGTTATTCTGACTTATATTAAAAACACATCATTCCATTTTTGAACATGTAATAGGCTTTATTTTAATAACGGGTGAATATTTGAAAATATATTCCCATGCCAAGTGTGATGTAGGCTTGGAAAGTTTGGGATCCTCGGCCTAATGAAACTCACCCAGAGCAGCCAATTATTCTCCAGAGAAGGGATAAGAAACTGCTCTGGTACCTGCCCATCATGCATTGCCACTATTGGCATGATGAAGAACTGGAACAGAAATCCTTTCATAACACCAGAAAATACACCAGGGGGCTGGCTTACAGGTTGGATGTTCGAAGAAATGCATCATGGTAAAAACACAGACAGGTGATCAAGGTGTGGAGGGTTGTGAAGTATCTGCTTCTGTGGTTTGTTTGGCTCAGAGCTGAGGAGACATGTTACACCTGCTCACTCTCTCTGTGAGCCTCCTGGGTCCGGATTCCACAGGGGAACAAGGTGTTCATGGAACATTGCGCAGGAAAGCATGTCTGCTGCTCCATCGCATTTCACTGAGATTACACAAGCTGAATTGGAGGCAGCACCTGTCATTCAGTGGAGTTAAGCACACTGTAAGGTACTCGCAGCCTTTCTGCCCTTTCAGCTGTCACATTGAACGGGGATGCGAAAATTGTAAGCCAGCTTTAACACTTCATACTTACAGCTGCCACTTTGGATTGAAAAGAGTACAATTGCTTACAACTGTTTATTTTACATTATAAATCAAGGTTACATGTCAGTAGTTTATTTTTTAAAAAGCTAATAAACAGCTGACAAACTATCACCTGTTGCTTGTGGCGAGGGATTACATCTGAAATTATTAAACATGATAATACTGATAATAATGGTAATGCTGTACATGGAAAATCACCTTTTGTACATCTCTACAGACATCAGGTTACAATTGTGTTTGCAACCACTATTATGTAATACATTTGGAAACAATTAACACTCAGTCTTCAGTCAACCAAAGCACTTCCATGCTTATACATACATTTTTTAAACATGTCACTAAGTTTTACTTTAAAATTTGCTCTCTAAGAGACAAGAGGTTTCCAGTGCAATGCATGTATAATTATCTCTGTCTTAAGCCAGTTGGGAACATCAGGGAAAGGATTCTCAAGCCCTCCAAATAAAGAGCATATCTCACATCATGATGGCCCCCACTTTGCGATGTCAGTTAGGTTTAATAAATATACCATATACCATAACAGCATACTCTGTCCAAACTCCAGTATTTACATCATCTTTAAAACTGTAGTAAAGCAAGCCAGGCTCACATAATGTGTCATAGAAAATAAATGAGAATTCCAAGCTTATTTATGTGATTTAATCAAAGATCTCAGAAGAGTAAAAGAGTTGTCCATTTTCAGCAGGGTGGCTCTCATGTAAAAAGTGATATTTTAGTCATTTGACAAGTTTAAGGAATGCTGGAGTGGGAGGACACGGCAAATATGGAATTTGATGTTTGCACTTCTTTATTCCCATAATCCTCTGCTCTTCCAAACCAGGAGGAAAAGGGACGATTACCATCTCATGGTAACCAATTCTGACTTAATGCAAGTGACAGTAGCAGCTTTCTGCTCTGCATCTGACCTCGGCCACCGCATCTGAGAGCACCTCACTGCTGTGCCATGACCCAACTACCAGCAGGAGGCAAAGTCACTGGGGCTGTGGGAAAGTAATGAAAGCACACTGAATCAGGCATGGGGACATGGCATCAGCTAACAGCAATGCTGGCAGAATGTCAGCTCACCTTGAACAAAAGGTGCAGCTAGACACAGGGAGGGTGAAAAGCAGACCTGTGGTGTGACTGTGTAAAGGTAAGTCCAAGTATCAACCGCTGTCCAAAAGAGCCTGCTTACGACTAACCTCACTGGAATCTGCAGTATCTGTGAAATTAGAAGTTGTATGAGTGTGTGTGAGCGTGTAAGTTTGGGCATTAAGCATCAGGTTACTTGTTTTGCTGATTGGCATCAGCACTTGAAGTACCAGGTGTGATCTTATCATAGGGCTCATAGGGCCTGATCCCATTTCACTCATTTACTTCCTTGGAGACACTGTATGAGACAAAACTGTAGCATATGCCCCCCCCCCCCCCCCCCCCCGCCTCTCGATAGGCCGGTCTAATTACAGTGCCAGCTCAGCACCCCCGGAAACAGCACCCTGCCAAAGCTGTTAACTCCTCACACGCTGGAACAAAGCAGCATCCTGCCCTTTGACAATAACACAGCAAAGCTATCATAATACAGCACCCTGTCTGTTGATGATAACACATCAAGGCTATCACGATACAGCACCCTGTCTGTTGATAATAACACATCAAGGCTACTACAAAACAGCACCCTGTCCTTTGATAACACAGCAAGGCTATTGTGATACATCATCCTGCCCTGGGGTGACACAGGAAAGTTTTTCTGCTCCCATCTTTCCTCTGTGAAGAGAGACAAGGTCACAGCTTTTTCGTTGGCAAAGCTTACATTCACTGAAGTAGTTCTTACTCACCTTCACAACAAGCTCAAGCCTGCCAGTATATAGCCTTCACAGCCCCATGACAAACCTCAAATCAAATTATATGAAAGCACTGAGTTCATCTACTGACTGCAGGTCTTATTTTATTACGGACTGCCAATTTTAGATATAGAGGCCATATTAACGATGACAATTGATTGATTGGAACCCAAATGTCACAGCAGACTCCCAACTTAGTTCCCCTGATGGAGCTATGCATAAGTGTGTGTCAATGAAAGATGGTGACATATGCTGTCATAAGGAGCTCTAGAGGTGAGGAGAGGAGGCTATCATTTGATGAAAAAAGCTGTGATAAAGGCTGTCTGAACGTCTGCCAGTTGCCTCCCTCATTCAGGTAAACAGTTGGTCCAAACAATAGTATCACTTTCTTTCTGCCTTGTAGAATACACTTCTCTGGAATTAGCCTGTTCCAGCATATTCCTTAGAAGGGTGATATCAGTACACCAAGTACCTGCATAAAATAGCTCTCCCAGTGTAGTGACGTGTCGTAAGAAATCGTCTAGTCATTTTCCTACAACCCCATGTGTGTCTATGGGCTGTCTGAAAGAAGTGAACAGTTGAATTATACATAAAAATAAAGGATTATGCTATAGTTGTCCTTTCCATGGCTAAATCAGACATGAGCGAAACCCACACAGATCACTCCCTATACATTTTCAAATGGTAAATAAATTCTGTCATACTGCAAAGAACACAACTGTTACCTATCAGCTGCACCTCTTAAAACTGTTCTTTGAAGGTAAACTTTGCAAACATTAAGGTCCCCAGAATGTATCTTTATTCATAGATATCAAATTCACATGCATACCAAATACATGAACTTCACACATTTAACATCTGGTAGGATGGATCGCTTTATGTTTTTCCAATCTACATCAGATACAGCCAAAATAAACAGACCACTCAAAAAGATTCATATAATATGCTTTATAAAAATGTTTATTTTTATTATAATGGTTTTAAATACAAAACACAATAAGGTTTTACTTGTTAAAGTTGCTGTTTTCATTGACAGCATATTTGATGTTCATTTAATCTCATGGAATCCATCATTATTCTATAACACATATAATTATTATCTGATTCCAGATCATAAATTCGTTAAGGTATTGGAGTCATCTGCGTTAATATCATAGCATCCTCCTCGCTGCACCGGGCACATGGGCGAGCTGCAGCAGTACCCTTCACAGTGTCCACTGTCCCACATCATTAGACTAGCAAGCTAGACCTTCAGCGCACTTTCCTCCATATGGGAGATTACTGGAAACTTGATTGATTAATACAGTGCAGTACAAAAACCTCAACTCCCATACAAAGTACATGTTTTGAACGCGGGTGTACACAAACGTTTAACACTATCATACAAGAGCTGAATGTCAAGCCAACACCCCTGTGCAAACACACAAACAATAGAACAAGTAGTGCAAACAACGAAAACGTGACTCCAGTATCAAAAGAACAGCAGTACCGACCAACCGTGTAAAGTACATTTCCCCTCGTGTTATGAATCAGTTTCAGCACTCGTAGGAAAGGGCTGACGCACGCTGTATGACCTCTTCCGTTCAGTTTAATGGAACTTCATCAGTCGCGTACAGTTCGATTCCCTCCCGCTACGAAGCGAAACATGATCAGCGGTGAAGGGCCGGGGATGCACCCCGTCATTCAGTGCCCCCAGCCCCCGATCCCAATCTCCTGCTTGTATCTGTTGGTGAGGGTGTTCGCCTTTCGCGTAAGCTTGGAGAGAACCGTGTGCAATCCGTTAAGGTGGAAGTGAAGCAGTTTCTCCAAGTCTTCGCCGTCGTCTTCAGGCTCGATTCTGGAGATCTCCATGGCAGTGATGCCGAGCTTGTCTTTCCTCCTCTCGTCGGCCTGCAGCACCCCCCATTCGATGTCATTCCGGATGGACTTCAACAGCACGTAGTAACTGTACATGTCACCGTCGTAGAAGTAGGAGGCTGGCCCGTTGCTGGCCGTCCTGATAGAGTTAACCTCCTTCCCCTCATCGAGAGGAACATCTCTTAAGAGGCTAGGCACCATCACGGTCTGGTCCATGTTATTAACGGCACCAATAAAGCGGTCCATGGCATTGAACAGGGAATGCTTCTGGTTGTAAGAATCGGAAATCTGCATCATTTTGAGGCGAATGCGATGCGCTCCAATCTCGTACTTAAGCTAAAAGCTGCAGCGGCGCACTGCACGGAGACAGCAGAGTAGTTGTAACTTGCACACAGGAAGATCTCTTGCTAGGTATGATTATGCACCTAGCTAACTCATTTGTAATCGTATTAAAATGGAAGACACCTGTCACCACAGAGATAAGGACTCCGTAGATAGGTAGCTAATGTTCCGGGTAATTCGTGACGGCAACGCTCCCTGCTCACTGCGTCCGGATCTGACTCTCGATGTTGCAGTGCTCGTCTTATTGTGTCACCAGTCGGCTTCGCCCTGATCTCTCCTTTTGTGTCTGATCACTAAAGTCAAGTTCTCGGGTCCCTTCTTATAAGCGATTGTTTTATGCCCGAGGCAGTTCCCAAAACCCCTTCATCGACGTTTCCTGTACCCCCGGGGTGTAGCTAAATGGATGCCAGTGACCTGTAATAACACAGTCAAAGAACAGTCTGATAAGGAAATCTATCGGGTTTAGGCCAGTCACCACGGAATGAAGAATTTCAGCCATCTAGCTAGATAATAGGTAAAGAACGTGAAGGGTGTGACACATAGCTAGATGGTTCGGAAAGCACTTCCTATGCAGCTAACCTCACCCAAGAAAAATGCTGTAACACACGCCGGGCTTGCCAGGTAACCATCATTGGTCACATTTGTGGCATAGCCTCACGTTTGAATGAGCTAAACTTTACGTGACGTTACCTCGCAATTTCCATACTCACACAGCACAATTTCAAAATTTAACAGGTAAGTAGCTGAATAAGCTTTTTCCATTGAAAATTGCGGTAGCTTAGCTCGCCAGGTGGCTAGCTCCTCTCTTTCACCAAACAAGTCTACAGCCCCACACATACGGAAATAAATCTTACACTCACAGTTCGAGAATGGGAAATTTTGCAGTCCCTTTGGTGTCCCGCTTTCCAGGGCGAAATTATATCAGATAAATACACACCCGGTATATTCTATCGGCACCCAGGCTGAGCAAAACCGCATGGTGTACCGCGTTGATCTGAATATTCATGCGCGAAGGCATCAGCCCACTACTGTATGCCCGATTTCAGCCAATCGGGTTTCAGCCTGTTCAAACGGCTTCAAGAACCAGATGCTTGAATGCGGGCCAGCAGGCGTTCCCTCCGCTGCGGTCACAGGGAGACTCCGAGTCCCTTGATAGAGGATGGGTTTGGTTTTTGTTCCATGCGAGCTTTTAAATACATAACCGGATCAACTGTCACGTTCAATTAATGCAGGGGATTCATAACTGAACGGTGAAATGCTGAGTACCTAAAGTACACGGCGACTTGAATTTATTTATCTGAATTTGTAGTCGATCCAATTGTGTGATAAACGGCTTGGATTTTTTTTTCCTTTTTGCTAGAGCCAGAGAGATTTCTAGCACTACAGGGTCAGGATTTCCTGGCTCTGCGTTAGTCATAGTGGGGGTTGATGCGAGGTGTGTCGTCTAATCATGAGATATTGAGATATTTCAAACTTTAAGTCTCTACAGTGGATACAATCTTATTTGACTGGTAGGAGACCACCTGTTTTACCTTGATGAGTTTCACAAGTGCATTCTAACTGCTATTCCAGTTAGTCAGGAGTTTAGGCTCCTTTCTCTCAGCTGGCCACTCATTTGCTCATTAGCAAATCGTCTACGCTGAAGCAGAAGTGAAAACAGCAGCCTTGTTTCTCAGCCTTCTTGTATGGAGACTCAGCTGAGAGGGAGTCTGTTAAGAAAGACCACTGGGAAGGCCCTGTCACATCATTATCTCATGTTGTGATTGTTAATTAACTACATGCATCTAATCCCATCTATCTAGAAATGTTACTTCAGGGTATGTATTGGTTTTGTGTTGCAGTGGTCTGTCTATGGGAGTCCAACGAGAGAAGCCCTGGACATGACTTTGAATGGTCCACTTCTGTCGGGTATATTGTGCTGCCCTTGCATGTTAGGCCAGGTTCAAATTTGTGGCCTGAGTCTCAGCCTGGTGTGTTTCAGCCTGATTTGGTGATCATTGATCGCTGTTTTGGGACATTAAGCCATGTTAAACTATAATGGATGTCAATGGAAAGGAAAACGCTTAAAGTGAGATAACGACCATACTCCTAGAATTTTGGTTTTGATTTTTTGACAGGAGGAAGTGTTTCTGGCAAGAGATGTCCAAGAGAAATTTGGTGATCATTTATCACAGTTTTGGAACATTAAGCCACGTTAAGCATTTTAGAATGTCCCCTTGATATTCATGATATCGTAAATCTTGACTCCCACAATAGTCTACTAACACTTATTTGTAGAACTACAACACTCCACATATTATTCATAATACCATTTTTCATGTAATATATTGCATTACGCCTTTGGGGCTCGGAAGCATCTGAGGTAGCTTGCGAACTCTAGTTGTTGTTGTCTGTTGTCACACTTTAAAACCCCTTCGCACGTAACTTATTTTTCATGCTATGTAGTGCGTGTGTTACGCTACGTTACGTTACATGGTTCGTTATGTTTTCATTAGCGTTATTAAGCTTCTCATAGTTTTCAGTTAGCATTTGCTATATTTTTTTAATGTTAAATCGCTGTTTCCTCAAAGCTAAAATGAGCTACAATTTTTCCAATCTCATGTTTTAATAACCCGGTTTTAGCATACGCACTAAACAGCTAATCACACCAGTGTGAATGCCATTGGCGCAGGAATGCGTACGTACTTCGGCTTACGTAGAGGACGTCAGTTGAGTAGGCAGTCCTTCAGTGTGGCCCAGGACACATTCGCGTTCACACTGCTAAGAGAATGTGGCCATATGCAGCCCAGACCACCTCTGAATGTGGTTTGAGAGATCGGATCTCAACGCATCTTGGGTGTGTTCACACCTGCACTTAGCGCTGTCCATTTGTGATCGGATCACCCAAGATGCATGTTAATGCCAGGTGTGAACAGGGCCACAGTGGTCCTTGTTTGCATTATGTTTCATGTCGTTTTGCATACAGGAGCATCTATCGGGTGTCAAAAATGTAAACTGAATGTTAAAAGCACTCATCTTAGATGTTGCTCTGGATAGGAGTGTCTGCTAAGTGAGAAAACACAAATGTAAATGCAACTAGTCTGCTCATGCTACATAGGAACAAGGGGAAATAACCTTCAGACAGTAAACTGTCTCTTCATTTTGGGAAGAAACAATCAAATGTATAATTTTTTATTCTACTGATTTTTCTTGGCAAAGTAAACTCCAGGATAATTTTTTTTTTTGCCAAAATAGCCAAGTACCTTGAGGGTGAAGAGAACACTAAGATTGGGCTTAATTCAGTGTAATTACGACTATACCTGTACTTAATGGTACAGTAGCACAGCCCCCCTAAGGATAAGCTTGGGTGAATCATCAGTGCACTGATTTAGTTGTAAACCTTTTCATTGTGAATGCTAGCATGGTGGGTCTGCAGGTTAGCAACTCCCTTTATAGCTCGCTTGCAAATATGTCAACATTAGTAGCTATAGGAGGGTCATAGCATCATTAAGCACAAGAAAAAATGGAATCCTCCCCCTGATCAAGAACTAAGTGAACCAGTCTGCTTATAGCTTTTAGGTATGGAAGCAGGTGGAGTCTTACAAGACCACACCACAGACTTTCGTTATTCAGACAAGCTTTATTACAGGGGCTGCCATAGCAACTGCTGTTACCAGGCAGAGATGACAATAAAACAGTCCACAGAGTGGAATATATGCATGTATTCAGGTGCATGTCAACTTGCATTCTTGTAGAGTGTCTGCAAAGAGACAAAGAAAAAAGCAGGTTTAAAATAGATTGGCACATTTTGTACACCAATTAAAGCCAAGGACAAGTGATTTGGAAAGTCTCTGATCAAGCTGACTCAACAAACTGTGTCTTTAAACTACTCCTTATGCTACTCCCCAAATCTGCTAAACAACCTTTCTCCACATGAACCTCCACCCTCTCTTGTCAGCTGTTTGAGGTACATCCCTCCTCATCTCCACCTCTTAGTGTTTTGCATTTCAGCTTTCAATAACACTCTTTTAAATATTTTTCTGTATTTCTTTAGTATGGAATTGTTTCTGCTGAATAAGATTTATGGGTATGTCGTAGGGATATTGTAAAACGAATTCACAATACATGCATAAGACAGACACAATAACGGCAGAGACACTGACAACCATAACGTACGATCAAGGAAGGGTAATCGTGAATGCACCACATAGACATAAATATTCCAATGCACATAAAAGCCTACGTGCCACACACTTATTCTTCTCAATGACTGACCTGGACAGGCTCTCTGGTAGCCTGACACAATGTCCTGACCTCCTTTTCAGCTGCAGTGTTCTCGACCACCTTTAACATCTTGAGCTAGCCATGAGCTCACCCTCTCTCACACAACCACGAACTAAGTAAACGAAATACTACCCAGTTCAGATCAACCAATTCAGAGCTCACTCACACAGACTGCAAGCGACGAAACCACGGCGGGCGTTCCAGACTGACAAAGGAAACCCTATTGTCCTACCTTAAAACTTCTTCGTGGCCACAGCAAATCTTGCTACGATAACCATATGATCCACCTCTCTTACCATGCAGTTCTCGATAGACAAGCCAACGCTAGTCTTTCCTGGGACGCTGTGGATGTCTTAATCAGTTTCAATTTGCGGAAAGAGCGATTGTAATGTAATGGCAAGCTCTTTCATTTTCTGCCAAAATTGTTCTTCAGACAGCAAAGCAAGGAACGATAAGCTAATAGTAAACACTAACACCACGTTCTGCATCCAGACTGACAGATTGTATGCGCTGCGTTCCAAAGGAGGAGGGGGGATCAACCAATTGTGAAACTGGAATAGAAGCTCTGTTTATTCATTTTATGCTAGTTGTCACGCATGCATAGGACTACTGACTGTTGCTGAATACGGTGTTGGAAGATCGTATAAAGAAGAGACAGATGATGAGAAGTAGAAGTAGCAAGAAGGGAGACGTGACAGAAAGGTATAGAAAAATCGTAAGTTTACACTATAGCGGAGCTTGCAAGTAAGAGACTGAAAGAGTAAAAGAGAACTGAAATAGTCTTTTAAAAGACTGTTTAAATTACTGCAACTGCAGTGCTGTAAGGCTGTAGTGTTGAAACTGCAAATGGCAGTTTAAAAGCTACGATATTTCTGTTGGAAAGCTGCAAGATCGGTACGAACTTGACACAACTGCACAGTGGTGTGTTTCCGATATCTGCTCTTCTTATGTACTTGAGGCGTCTGCTAAAGTTCGCCGGTAAGGTTACTGTCCTGCGTACTTTTTCATCGACACAAGACGGCAGAATGTCGCGTTCTCATCATAAAGGGATCTTGACATTTCTTAGCCGATAGATAAATCAGAATTAAACACTGATGGCAAGTGATTGGTATATTCAAATTCACTTCGCCCATGTCAGAGTCCCTGCCTTGGCGCAAGAATCCGCCAGGAATACCGTCCTCAAACTTGGGCCGAAAACTTGACATGTTTCTATTCCTCACTTTGAGAAACGCGGGCATAGCCTACGCGCTAAACGGCAAATCACACCGGTGTGACCGTAATAATATATGATAATTATTTGACAGTCTGCTGTAGTGCAATATGGGTCAAATCTCGATAATGACATTACAGTCTATCTTAATGTGTGTGACATTCTTCATAATCGATAACCAACTTTAAGTTGGTTTGCCTTGACGTTCTGGTTTGACCTTTGATGTGCCTTAGTCCCAAAAAGGTTGAAAACCTCTGCAATAGTAAACAAATACAATGTGTATTGAGAGATGCAGACTCCTCTATAAAATCGACTGTAACTCGTTTAATTCTGAAACCGATTTTCATGAAATTTGGTTTGTTATGAACGTGATGATACTGGTTACTTATTGGAATTAAATTCAGTTACTGGGGACGGATCTAATCAGCACTATGCCAAAACATTAACCTTCTGAATAGAATAGCCACAACGTCGTCTGGGACATGCAGGCTCCGATCTAGGCAGCATCAAGTGTAAATTATTTAGAATTTAAGCCTTTGTGAGTTTCTCCAAAACTGTAGATAAGGTAAGCACTTTTTACGTGATTCCAGAATACTATGCAAATGTAATTTGCTTTAACCTCACAGGATACAGTCACAAGAGCATTACAGAATATAACTCAAATGTATTCTGATTAAGCCTCATAAGTTAAATTCACATTATCTTGATGTTTTTATGTGCTACAATCAGCCATGTTTTAGTTGGGTAAACAGCATTCTTATCTTATTAGACATCTTTTAAAATGATAAGACAGAAGTGGCTAATTCATTGCCATCCTTAAACTGAGCCAGAGTAAGTATGATGAGCCATGTTTCACATGATTTTTTACTATGTGAAAGTTATGTGATGATTATATTTGAAGTGCATATTTAAAAGCAGCTGTTTAAAAAGCAATTAAAATGTTAACAAAGAGAATTTCTTGTCTCACTGTAATTCCAGTTTCCATCTAAAAAGAACTTCCACTTGGTGAAATACACAAATTGCTTGTCAGTGTTTCCCTAGCCTGTTGACAATTTCAGAAGATTTTCCCAACTTAACAAACACTGCTTAGAGAGGAGAACTTGCATTTTTAATGCAAAGTTGGTTGCTTGAGAGAGGAATCAGCTTTGGCAGCTGAAAACAAGCGTCTGCTCCTTGTGTTCTTGCAGGGTAATGTCGCTTGTGCGGAAAAGCAGCGCCCAACGTGGGGCTCGAACCCACAACCCTGAGATTAAGAGTCTCATGCTCTACCGACTGAGATAGCCGGGCTGCTTGGCGTCTCTAGCAGACGGCAGTCGTTGCCAGAGGTCACTGGCCTCTGTCTCTGGTACCTCTTACTGTCAGCTGCCAAGTGCAAACACATCGCTTTGTGCAGTCAGATGCAGTGTTCTGTGGCAAGGTCTCTGTGGCGCAGTTGGCTGTTAAGCCAATGGTCTGTGGTTGGAGCCCACCCAGGGACAACAACCTTTTCTCTGTATCCTTGACTTTTCCGCTTAGCAGAAGCCAAGCCTCCACCGGTCACGCACAGCCCTGGATAACAGTTGACGCTCGACTCCACATAATGAAGCTGTGGACACCTCATTCAACTGTTGTGAGGGTTCAGGAAACCCGTTTTGGGTTGGCCGACTACATCCGGTTCATCACCACATTGAACCGGTGGAAAGAATTTCTTCTCCGCAGCAAAAAGCGCTTCTTGCTGCAAACAAGAAAGTCTGACACAACACCTGGTATCAGGAACTCGGGCCATTTTGGGACTGGCAAAGCCTTACCGCCACATGGCGCTGACTTCAGCAGACTTCACGGTTCTCCTCTGAGTCAGGGGAGAAAGCTAGAGGTGCTAGCATATCGTTGACAAAAGAAGAGCAGAGGAACCACAAAGGCACCGCTGGGATTCGAACCCAGGATCTCCTGTTTACTAGACAGGCACTTTAACCAACTAAGCCACGGCGCCCTGTTTCGGCTAGTTCTTACATTTGGGGCCACGAATGATGGTGAGCAACTGCATCGTAAAGTTTTGACATGGACCTGCAATTTTGACAAAGCATGAAGCGGGCGCTGCGGAAACATCAGTGTTTCCTCGGTGCGTTGACAATTTCGGAAGATTTTCCCAACTTGACAAACACTACTTGCATGCAAGAGGAGAACCTGCATTTTTAATGTAAAGTTGGTTGCTTGAGAGAGGAATCAGCTTTGGCAGCTGAAAACAAGCGTCTGCTCCTTGTGTTCTTGCAGGGTAATGTTGCTTGTACGGAAAAGCAGCGCCTAACGTGGGGCTCGAACCCACGACCCTGAGATTAAGAGTCTCGTGCTCTACCGACGGAGCTAGCCGGGCTGCTTGGCGTCTTTAGCAGACGGCAATCGTTGCCAGAGGTCACTGGCCTCTGTCTCTGGTACCTCTTGTCGGCTGCCAAGTGCAAACACATCGCTTTGTGCAGTCAGATGCAGTGTTCTGTGGCGAGGTCTCTGTGGCGCACGGCACCCTGAAATAGAACTGCACAAGCACATAAAAAACAAACAACGTTATGGCAGAAGTAAATTTAAAGGTAGAAGTAAAATACTGAACACCGGAAGGGTGGGAAACAAAAATTTTGTACATAATGTGCTACACCTATTCATGTGAATGTGGGGACAGCAGCAGACTGGTGTGAATGGAGTGACACCATCTTACACTGCAGGAGGTTCTTTAAATGAGCCGGTTAAATCGTGTCTCTGCAGGTGCCTGCCCTGCCCGTCTCTTACAACATCACAAAACGTGGTATTCAGTCTGGAAGTACATCCAGACGATCACCAAGTAAGGGGTGTGGCTTCCTGTTCATGTTCTACAAGGATCCGCTCACACATTGGACTGATGAAGTCAGGTTTATAATTACAGCTGTTGTCACCTGAGCATCATCAACCTCCAGAGCGAGAGCTCTGGCCTACCCAGGGGTAAACCTACCTTTCTCCTTCTGCCTCTGGACTCTGTAAGCAAATTCCTAAATCAAGGAAAGAAGAATTTAGAAGTTTTATTTTTAAAGTTTTTAAAGAATGTAAGAGTTAAAGAAATATATTAGCTTAATTTTAGTTCCAGTGTGTTGCTGAATCAAATGCAATGCGATTGAGTGCAGTCCTGCTTTAGGCTCGTTCGCGGAGATTATTCAAGCGCGAAAAATCCATCAGCATTTCACTCTGCCATATACATTTTATATGTTTATATGGCAGAAAATTTGCTACTTGCAAGTGATTATTGTTATTGGAGTTATTTTGTGAGCCACCCTCTGGAAATTTTGAAACAAATGGTGAAATATTTGTCAATAACTGACTTTGTAATTTTAGTTGCAATTCAGCCATTTGCTACAAACGAGGCTGAAGCGAAGACAGAGCACTAACATACACACTAGCTGCTTTGCCTCTGAAGCTGTGCCATTCATTCACTTTGCATGTGAACTGCAATGTTGAGCATCCACACAGATGGGTGGATAACACACTGGCTGGCTCACAGAAGTGTCTGACTAGCTGAAAATCACACAATGATGTACAGATTTCCTCACTTCTCAAAATCTTTACACACATGGTCTTAAACACTGATAAACAATAAGCATGGTTAGATCTGCAATGTCTGCAATACAGTAATACATAGACTGTTATGTACATAATTTCCTATTTCCAGTGCGAATGCTGTCTTTTGCACTGATATGTCAGTGCCATCTAGAGAAAATGCATACTGCTAGTTAAGCTTAATGTGGGGTACTATTATTGTGGAGTACACATTTTGGAACCAGTACCTACTATGCACCTATTGAGGCCTACTCTGCAGTACATTTGTTGAGTAATTTAGGTATGGGGCTTTGCTCCACTTAACAGCACACTCATTTGGTTAGGAGTCCAAGGCCTTGCCTGCAATGGCGTAGTGGCAGAACAGAAATCACGATCCTTTTTTATCAAGCATGGTTTTGCTTTCAATTCAGCTACAAGTCTTAGTTGACAGCTTTAATAATCTTTTATATTTTGGAGATCTCCCAGAATGTTTAGTAGTTTCCAGGTTCAGGTCTTGATGAGAAAGTCTACATTACAGATTATTACCATCTATAATACTCTGTAATATAACATTTGTGATATACGGTATATAATGTAAAATTTGAAAGTTAACAGCTAAACCTTGTCTAGTGTTTCGGATCGCACACTAGCATACTATGTAGTATGCTTATCAACTATGCTTGGCTATTTATCGCTAACAATCATTGATGTTGATCCAGTTCAATGTTTTCAATATTTCGATATTTGATAACACTCTCTAGTAAGTTAACTTGGTAGTAATAGTATTCATGACAAGAAAATGCCAATATAAGTAGCTAACCATCTACCTTGGCTAATGTGGCTAGTCGAACAACATTAGCTAGGGTAGTTAACGACGTTTGAGAAGATGATACTGCTAACTAGTCCTTTACTGTTTTGATGACAAACACCCAATCAAGATAATCAATAATATTGATGTATAACGTTATATTGGTGTGACAGCTACGGATGAGGACACTGCTAATTTAATAGCCTGGCCGTTGGCATGCGCAAATCGGCCTAGAGTATGATAAAGTAAGATAAAATAGCCATATGTTTCCTTAAATATTTGTGTAAGAGTCAACAACTCGTAGTAATGTAAGTGTAGCTAGCTGTACATTCATCAAGTAGCTAACTAGTAAACTTTTGTATTTGTATGTGCTTTATTTTCCTGCACACAACCACAGGTGTTCAGCAGACACAAATTGTTCTCATTTTTAAGAAATATGTGAAGGGTGAAGAAAAAAAATCTGGAAGGAAAGGTGGCGCCTAGCTAGATTAAAAAAAAAAAAAAAAAAAAAAGAACCTAACACAAGAATAGTAGGTCCTACGTAATGCTAGCAGGCATAAAATACCATAAGCAACGGTGTCAAGGCATCAAGTCCTGCTCTTAAATTATGTGACATATGAGAGCTGTTTTTTCAATACAATTGAAATATATTCTAAGTTATATAAGCTGTTTATTTATAATGATATATTATGGGTGGCATTTGTAGTGTTCTCCTTTGCCGGGTGTGGGATTTTTCTTCACCTTCTTACTCGAACAAGAAACAAGACGCAACAAGAAAATTACGTCCCAACCGTGGGCTTTTACAGCTATCCTGTGGTAATTTAGGGAAGTGTCGCTATTTCAACGCTGCAGTATCTACTTGTGACTGCAAGATGGGAGACTAATACCAGCATTGAATGTTTTGTTTTATAGATTCCCTCAATTGCTCTTGACACGTTCCTGCAAAATACGGTGCATGTTTTCAAAACAATTAACACAGCCGTCTCAACAGGATTTTCAGTTTGCAAAATAGCTAAATTCAACTGCAAAATGATGTATTGTTTACATTTATGATACTACTTTATATAAAACAAACATCTGCATTGAAACAATAAAAAGTCACCTATCCAGGAGAACAAATTCACCTATATCCACATAAGAATAATAATCGTAAAATACGTGTCAGAATGTGCAGCAATGTCTTTCACTGATTTGTGTGTGTGCGATGAAATTTAAGGTTAATGTAACACATAAATCACAACTCTTTATTACAACTTATATTTTTTGTGTTGCTTTTTAAAAGCTGATTTCAAGAGAGCTATGTTGCATGTGACACTTTTATGTTTATTGACCATACAGTAAGAGAATGAACAGGTAATGATTAATCATGGGGAAAAATCACAATTTACTTCAAAAGACTTCTACAAATCATTTACTGGAGTGAACAATTACCTCATACATAATGACGTGCTGGTTGCTGAGTGAATATTGCAGCAATGAGCACTTTCTGAATTCACCACTTTGCTAACCCACCTAACACTAATATGATGGCAATTGAGCATGTGATATTATTAAAATGTGACATCAGCCCAAACTGATTATTTGAAGTTTAACTTAAATTTGAATCTGAACTATACCCCAGGATAAGTCCCATACAAATTGCAAATGTGCAGATTCCTTGTTAATTCATATCTTCCAGGCATGTTCCAATCTGGAAAGTTTTTGGAGATCTGTGCTTGACACTTCTTTATGAAGTCCTACAGCACAGAATAGAACCGGACCCCCTTGTGGCATTGTTTTGGGTTGCCCCAGAAGAGTTGTGGTTATCCACAACAATCAACAATCAAAGTCCTCATTTACCTCCCTTTTGGAAACTGACCCACTAACACACTCCCAGTGGAACAATGTCAGACATAATGTCACACTTTCAACTTCAGAAGATCTGTTACTCTTTATGGGGGTCAGAAAAGAGGTTTTATAATATTTATATTTATAATATAGTCATTTCCTTAACTATCTCCAAAACTTCAGAAGTATAGCTTCTGAATAATGTTGTTATGCCGAATACATTACATTACATTACATGCATTTAGCATACGTGACTTCCAGCACGATAGAACAGAAGTGTATCCATTAATTTAGATAAGGAACAGTGTCAGACCAGGCTAACAACACTCCCAGACCAGTGAGTGTGAGCATAACACTATTCGAGCCCTACCACAAGTTAACTTCTGATGGCAATCTGATGCCAAGTATACTACAATAAAACAGTCCCTAGAACACAGTCAAAAATGCATACATAATACTACCTGTTAAATAAGCATTGAAAACTAGAGGTATCAGGTGTTAGGGGGTGGGGATTGACGTGGAACTGAGATGCAGTCTAAAGAGGTGGGTCTTCAGTCTGCGTCAGAAGATGGCCAATGATTCTGCTGTCCTAACTTCTGTGGGGATATCTTTCCACCTGTCCAGACAGGGATCGTGTCTGAGAAGAGGGACCCCATCAGGTAGGACAGTCAGTTGCCATGTAGATGCAGAGCACAGCGATCTTGAGGGAACATATAGGGTTTGAAGAGCGGTCGTACTCATGAGGGGGCTGTCCCATTCACTGTCCTGTATGCCAACATGAAGGTTTTGAACTTAATGCGAGTGATAACAGGAAGCCAATGAAGTGAGGTGAGGAGGGGAGTAACTTGAATACGTTTAGGGAATAATAAGGTAGCCCTTTCTTTGTAACAACTGTGGCTTTGTTGTTTCTCATGGATGTACACCAACTCTGTTCATATTTTTCCATAAATCACTGATTTGTTGTTTTTGCCCTTTTGGAAATTGTCACATAGTCACGCTTCACAAATTTGCGTGTCATCCTTGCGCAAGCGTTCCATATTTTCATTCATTTTTTTTCCCGTCGGAGTCAACTGGTAGGCCCAATAGTGAGAATTTAGCGAAATTTGAGATTATCGTATTTTTGCAGGCAGATGAGCACTTACTTCCAGACCTTTCAGAAGTAGAATACTCAGGGATTATAATCCCAGAATACATAATTCTGGAATAATGATTCCAGAATAGAATGCAAATATACCTTGCCTTCGAATCACAGGTTAAATAGCCTCACAGGGAAGAGAAGAGGAATCCGCTTTGTTTCAGTCTGACATTAACGTGTAAACATCAGAGCAATATTTGTAGCACATCTTCCCTAAGGAATGTTCACATGCATGCAAAATAACAATTCAGTGCACTGTGCAACCCTAAAATTTCTGGACCAAACAATCTGGCGTAAAAAGCAAAGGTAAAAAGGCGCAACAATAAAATTAGAAATCAGCAGTGGGCTTTTACTGCCATCTTCTGGTAATTTAGGTGGTAAATGTCGCTATTTCAATGCTGCAGTACCCATATGCATCCACAAGATGGAAGACTAGTACCAGCATTGAAAATGTTGTTTTCAATTGATTTTGGCACATTCCTGCGAACTATGTCCCACGTACTCAAAACAGCTAACACAGCCGTGTCAACAGAATTTCCATTTTGCAAAAGAGCCAAACTGCAAAATGATGTACTGATTACATTCCTGATACTACCTTTACAAAAAATATCCACTCAAAACAATAAAACAAAGTCACCCGTGGAGGACATAATAAATTCACCTATATCCACACTTTTACATCCATACATTTATCAGAATGTTCAGCAATCTCTTTCACTGAATTGTGTGTGCACCTGTGTTGTTTTGCATGCACCCTAAGCCTAACCCTAACCCTAACCCTAACCTCATTTTTTAAAAAATGTGTAATAACATAAAAAATGCTGCTTACTCAGCCAAAACATGACTGACCATAAAACATAAATTTAGGAATTTATGGAATTTAACCTGTGAGGCCTAATCAGGACACATCTGAATTACATTCTGTAATGCTAATGTGATTGTATCCTGTGAGGCTAAAGCAAAGTATATTTGCATAGTACTCCGGAATTATAAATTCCAGCCGAGTATTCTACTTCTGAAAGGTGTGAAAGCAAGTGCTCATCTACCTGCAAAAATACGATAACCTCAAATTTCGCTAAATTCTCACTATTGGGCCTACCAGTTGACTCCGACTGGAAAAAATGGATGAAAATATGGAACGCTTCACGAATTTGCGTGTCATCCTTGCGCCTCCGGTTGGCTCTTTTTCTCTATTCCTTGTTTCACATACCTTAGCCACGCCTTTCCGGTCTAGCTGGGCTCTCATTGGCTTTCGTTCTAAATGAAACAGGCCAATGGGAAAAAGCTGCATTTTTTGATTGGCCTGTTTCATTTCACGTCCGCGCTCTGATTTGACAAGGTCCGGTTTTCCCGCCGCTGTTCTTCATTCTGAACTTGACCTACTCCGACAACACCAGCGGTAAGTCGAACTGCGTAAACTTTATCCACTTTATCAACTTTTACATGTTTGACGCTATGTGCCACGGCGAAAAAATAGCTTTACTTTCTACGAAAAAGCTCTTTTCTGCCTTAATATAGCTACCGCGCTAGCCTGACCACCAGTAATCGGCGGTTTAGAAGATCGATCGCGGCGGAAAAACGCATTTAAAACACGATCGGAGTACTTGGTTTATGTGACGCTACCTGCCTGCGAGATTACTTTACACGAAAAGCCATTTTTTCGCCTTAATAAAGCGGACCTATAGCAGACGTAGCGTGCTACCGCGCTAGCCTGACTACCGGTGATCGACGGTTTAGGAGATCGATCGCGGCGGTAAAACGCTTTTAAAACACGATCGAAGTGCTTGGTTCATATGTTGGCACATGGGAGATGATTGTATTACTACCTAAATTCGAAGTTTAAGTACGCTTTAGAAGCGTTAGCACGGTTACCCGCCATTAGCTCATTCATTCCGATGCGTTTAAACGCTATTTTCCGTCAATGCTCTAAAATGATCTGGCGGCCTCTCAAAATGCATTTAAACCGAGATCAGACTGTTTGGTTAACCTTTTCAGACCCCCGCGATGTTTTTACAGCAGTGTGGAGTCGAAACAAAAGGCCTAAATATGTTTTAGATGTGTAAATGAGACCCCTGCTTTGTTGAACGGCCACGTGCCTAGGCCATTGTAAAAACTGTGCACCATTGTTCTATTGTTCTATTGTAAGCAGCTCCACGGGGAGTGTAAAAGGTTCATGTGTATTAGCAGTGTGTGATCAGTGTAATCACTCTCTTTCATTGTGTGTGTGTGTGTGTCTTAAAAATGCTTTGCTTACGGTGTGCTTTAATTTTTTTTTGTCTTTTGTGTGTTTCTTTTGTCGTCTTCACCTTGTAGAAAATGGAGAGCGCCCCGAAATTCCGCTTCGAGCCCTCGTCTTTCGACTTGACCCTCCGGCCCTCCGACGCAGCGCAGGCGGTGGCCCTTCAGCACCGCCGGGGGGGGGGGCGCCGCCTGGCAGATAAAGAGGGCCGATAGGGTCAGCGCGGAGGCGAAGGCTAGAGTGGCAGAACGGGGGGGTGACCCAAACGACATCCAGGCGGTGCTGGCCGAGACGGAGCTGCAGTTCGGCCAGTATCGGGGTCACAGCCTGCGCTGGCTGCTGGAGAACGACGTGGGATACGCGTGCTCCATCATCGCGTCCCACGAGAGGGAGAGAGAGGGCGGGGATACCATGCAGACGCCCCTCATGCTCAACAAGGACGCCCTCGTCTCCTACGCCAGGTTCTATCCAGCGATGGTGGAAGCCATCGCCAGGCGTAGGATAGGTGAGGGTTCCCAGAGCGTTAGGGGCCTGGATGACAGCCTGGTGGGGATCGGAGTGCACGGACACCGCACTTTAAAGTCCCTGTACGAGGCCAGGGATGCCGAGAGTCGATCGTAAGTATCGTGTGTGCGCGTTTGTGTGTGCGCGTGTGTGACTGAGAGATTAATTTTGTGTTTGCTCTGTTCTCTTTGCAGCTATGTGCAGTGGGTGAGGCGGCAGAAGGTGGGAGCAGGGTCTAGGATGCAGGACCTGAAGAGGTATGTGCTGGCCCGGGACGAAGAGCAGAGGACGCCCGAAGCCCAGCCGGCGCATATTCTCCCACGTCCAGGTAACCACATTATCTATGCAAAAGTCTGTGCGACGAATATCAGCTTTTATAAATGCGTCGACGCGTAATCGGTGCTTTGTTGTTCCCTGTACGAGCAGGCGCTGCATCCACGGACCCTACTGCTCCTTCTGACGCCGAGCTGCTGGCCGCTGCCATGGAGGTCGACTCTCCCAGTAAGTGGGCTTTGTTACGAAAACCCAGTCATGCAGCGCGTACGTGTACAGCACACGTGTAATGTATGTGTAACGCATAACTTTGCTATGTGCCCTCAGGCTCATCCAGGGACGCCGATCCCCCCAGGACCCCCGCCCAGCCGTCGTTCTCCGGCGCAGAGGTACGCTCAGTGATGAATGGCTTTTGTGTTATTGCGTGCGTGTTTGTTTGTCTGTGTGTGTGTGTGTGTTACATTCAGTTCAGCACACTAACAGTCTGATCCTGCTGTGTGTTCCAGCTGCTGCCACGTGCCTGGAGGCTTACGCTGCCAGAGGAGCAACAGGATTGGGTGGGCCGGGCATTGTTCAGGAGGACAGCCAGCGGGCAGGTTGTCCTCACATCTGAATTCCGCATGTGGTGGTATCCGCCAGGCGCCCGGCCCATCTACACGCAGCCACCTGCCACAGCCCACCCCTTCTTCCAGCGCCCCTTCTGCCTGTGGCTGCCCTACAGGATGTGGGCATACCACTTCCGCTGCCCTGCCTGTGGGGGCAAGCTCGTGGGCGCTGGGCTGTATAGGACCGTCCGGAGGGTCTTGGACAGGAGCGGCTGGTACTTCATGGGCACCGAGTACCTCGAGTGCGGCTCCTGTCACAAGAAGGTGGCGGGCTGGTCGCGGGACATCTTGGAACAGCTGGACATCGCCCATCGCGAGCAGTTCCCAGCTGTTCTCACGTACAAGTAAGTGGCTTTAATGCATTTCAACACAGCAACCCGGCACAATGCAGCAATGTGTCTGTTTTTTTATTTTCCCTAGTAACGTCTGATTTCCCTCCCAGGTTGTCCTGCGACAGAGCGGTCATTGGGCTGCTGAAGGAGCGCACTCTGGGCAACAGTGCGTCTCGCCTCCGCGCCTCTCTGGTGGAGCAGCACACCAGGGAGTGGATGGCGCAGTCCATGCTGTACCTCTCCGTGCTCCGCAAGCTTCGGGCACCGGGCGCGGCACCGCAGGCGGTGTCGCTTCCACCAATGCACCCGGTGCCCAGCGTAGCCTGGCTGATCTCTGTCTACGTCCAGGACGCCCTGACGAGACTAGACGAGACGAAGGCCAGGGTCACGTCCATCTTTGGTGACATCTTGAAGATGGATTCGTCCAAGAAGGTAAGCTTTGTCGCCTTTGTCGCCTGCCCTACCCACGTGTGCGCGACGTGCGACGTGCGTCTAAACGTTATGTGTCGCTGTTTTGCGCAGGTCACCAAGAAGCTTGCGGGCGGTGCCGCCGGGACGGCCGCCTGGGTCACCAACGTCGGCAACGAGCATGGGCAGGTGCTCGTGTCCGTCCTCACGGCCGCCGAGGGGGACGGACTCGCCGACATGGCGGCCGGACTGATGCGGCGGTACCGTGAAGCCGGGAAGGCCCCTCCCAAGGTCTTGTACGTGGACCGGGACTGCTGTGTCGCCGTGGGACAGCCCAGGACATCGCAGATGTTCCACGAGTGGCACGAGCTGGTGGTCAGGCTCGACGTGTGGCACCTCCTGCGTCGCTTCGCGAGAGGTGTCACCACCGACAGCCACCAGCTGTACAGCCCCTTCATGGCGAGGCTGTCCTTTGCCATCTTTGAATGGGATGCGGAGGACGTCGCCCGCCTGAGGGAGGCCAAGCAGTCCGAGGAGGGGAGGGACGCCCACGTGAAGCTTTCCGGCAAGGAGCTCGCCCGTCACTGTCGGCGCCGCACCCGCGGTGCTGCCGAGACGGAGCGGCTCCTCCAGGAGGTGCTGGACGCCTTCTGGGAGGTGAAGGATAGCGTGGGCGTCCCTTTGATCGACCGCGCCCGCATGGAGGAGATCTGGAGCACGCAGCGCAGGCACCTCGACTGCATCCAGGACCCTGCGGGAGTGGAGCTCTACGCCAGGACGGGGGAGGTCACCAGGGGCGGGGTGAGGCTCCCCGTCTACAGGTGCGCCAGAGGCTCCACTTCCCTGGAATCGTTCCACCTGCACCTGTGCCGCTTCATTCCAGGTAAGTCTTTTTTCCCACATGCGCGCGTGCAGAAAAGCTTTCCGTATGTATGTATGTTTAGTCCTTCTCAAACTAACTGTGCGGCTCTGCCCTTTGTTTTAGGTACGTCTGCGAGTGACGTTCACTTCCAGGTGTACCTGCTGGAGGGCCTGGTGCGGTGGAACGAGAACCGCGGCAGGGCGGCAGTCGAGGGAGGACAACGCTCAGCGCTGCGCTGCTACAGTGCCCAGCTGCAGCACAGTTTCAACCAGCTGTGCCAGGAGTTCGTCGGGCTCGCGCTGGTTGAAAGCTACACCCAGCCCAGGGAGTACACAGGTAAGTTACCTGAGCGACAGCACCTTGCTGCTGCTGCTGCTGCTGCTTGGCGGCGTCTGTGATTTAACACCCGTGTGTGTGTGTTTGTCTGCGTAGGGGAACTCATCGGGGTGGAGTACCTGTACTCCCAGACGGGCGCTGTGCTGCAGCGAGATTTGGGTGATCCCGACGCTCCGGGTGGGACCGAAGAGGCCGAGGAGGACTGGGAGGACGACGGCGACGAGGGCTTCGGGGAGGACGAGCAGGTGCAGGAGGAGATTCGTTTCCTCGAGCACCACTTTGCTCTCCTCCAGGAAGCGGAGCCCAGCGGTGCGCCCGCCGCCGCCGCCGCCGTCGTCGTCGCAGAGGCCTCGACGTCCCAGTCGGGATCCACCGGCCCGGACACATCCGGAGGCGACGGCGCCGACCGTGTGTTGGAGGTGGAGCAGGCTGAGGAGGAGGAGGACGTGAGTGCACGGTTTTCACACAGTTTGTTGTGACGGTCAGCTGTGGGTTTGCTGCGTGGCTTCACGAGCTGTCTCTCTTGTGTTGCGCTTTCTTGCAGGACGTGGTTGGGCCAGACGGTCACGGCGGATACCATCGCGTCGTGGCCCTGGCCCACGCCCTCGTGCGGCTGCGCCACCACGCCTTCGTTACCCAGCGACAGGCCAAAGAGATCATTTCTCTCTCTCTTTGTCGGACCGGGACAAGGCGCCGGTGAACTTCCCCCCACGCCACCAGGACCGGCTCGTCCAGGGCCGGTTCAAGACGAGCCACCGGCGCGCTCACACGCCGGGAGTGGACAGCGTGAAGCGGTAAATCTCATCAAGCATATCTGTCTCTTTTCAAGACACTTTACACTTAATATAAGACACAGTCACCAAACAAGCAAAATTTCCTTGAGCTACAAGGACTTGTTTTTAGAAGGTGCATCTTCAATATCTTGTTTGGTGAAACTGTCTTGAAAACATCTTACTTTGAGTGGTATATCAAATTAAGCAAGCCTTTTTCAACAAGTCCGAAGGTTTTTAAACTGCATGACACAAAAACACTTCCTAATACCAGTTAAAAATGGATCAAAATTTGTTTTTTTTCCACCTAAATTTAAGATCCCTTTCAAGAAATCTTAACAAGTGTATTTCCACTAGTTCCATTGGCAGATTTTTTCACTTATTACTAGCAAAAAACACCTTGTTTTAATTATTTTATTTCTTATTTTGAAGGGCTATTTTTTGCAGTGTGGGTTCCTGTTTTGTCAGTCACCCACCCTCACTAACTCTCTCTCTCTCTCTCTCTCTCTCTCTCTTCTCTGCAGCGTCGTCCTGGGCCGGGGGGCAGGTGCGGCACAGTCTCCGAACATCAGCAGGCTTGTGGAAGCCATTATGCTGGAGCTGTGTCGTACGCATAGCCGTGACACAATTGTGATCGCGGGGGTCCGCATTCATCGCTGGGGTGCCGTCATGAGGGACTACGGGCGGATTCGGGACACCGTCCTGAATTCCCCCACCCTCATGGCGAGCACACGCATCCAGCTGTACAATGTGAATCAGCGGACCCTTGCGCAATGGTAAGACCTGATCCTTTTTGTGCCGTGATGTGTCTGTGTGTGTCTGCACGTGTGTTCCTGATTACTAATGTCCACTTTTTTGTGTCTGCTTTTCTCAGGCACAACCAGAGGAGCAAGGCGATGATGAGGGAGACCATCGTCATGGCGGTTCCGGGGCCCAGCGCACCCCTGACAGCAGCAGAGCCCTTGCCTGCTCCGAGGACTCTGCCGCAGCAGCCCGAGCAGCCAGACCGGCCTCTCCAGCACCACCTGCCCGAGGACGCCTCTGGTCTGGCTGCCACCATCAGAGGACCGCTGGCCCCGGAACTGTATGACATCATCATCGCCACTGCCAGGCTATCCTCCTCCTCTTCAGCCTCAGCCACCCCGGCAACCCCTTCCACCAGCGCCACCCCGTCCACCAGCGCCACCCCTTCCACCAGCGCCACCCCTTCCACCAGCGCCACCCCTTCCACCAGCGCAGGCGCAGGCGCCGGTGCCACCCCTTCCACCAGCGCCACCCCTTCCACCAGCGCCACCCCTTCCACCAGCGCGGGCGCAGGCGCCGGTGCCCCGTCCACAGCCGCCACTGCTCCAGCCGCAGCCGCCATCCCCTCTCCTGCTAGGACGGTTTCACGGACCACAGCTTGGAGGCACAGGCTACAGCAGGAGAGGGAACGTCGTGCCCAGGAGCAAGGACAGCACCTGAAGCCGCCCCGGAAGGTCCAGCATTTCCTCTGCAGCCTCTGTGGCCAGCCGAAGACAAAAGAATATGGCCACAGTCGCTACAGAGGGAAGAACTTCTGTTCCCGGACCGACGGGAGAACTGTGGAGCAGTGGCTGGCAGACTCGAAACTGTAAATAGTGTACATAGTTAAATTATTATATAGTTTGTGTGTGTGTGTGTGTGTGTGTTTCTTAAATAAATTCTTTTTCTTTAAAAAAAAAAAAGCTCTCTTCTCCTTATTTATAACTTGTAAGCAACCAAAAAAGTGAATGGTTTATTACATTTATTCAATGTTACATTTGCCCATCAGATAAGGTTTATTCTCCCCCCCTTAAAAAATGAAATAATTGTTGAAAAAACAAGGTGGTAATAATAAGGGTTTACTGACATCATGGCAAACATGTTTTTAGTTTACGTAACATATCAAGAAATCTTTTCACATTCATTCTCTCTCCAGGTAAAACTTTACACAGGCTACCTAATGCTAACTTAACTGTAACCTATGTAAGTCGCTTTGGATAAAAGCGTCTGCTAAATGAATAAATGTAAATGTAATTGTAACTTAGATCACATGCTTTAGAAAACTGAATCTGAGACTGTAGGTGTGTATGAATTATACATGAGAACACCAAATTGCTGTACAGTTCCTCTATATTTAAGAACACATGTTGCCACTGTCCATACAGATCAGTAATGATATTGACATCTGGTATAATGATTCATTTATTATCTCTAGTTTTCATACAGATAGTTGGCACAATTACTAAACAATGTAACATGAACACAACCCTTGCAGTGCAATTCAAATTGTTATATGTTATGTATAGTTTTTCTTTATTGAAATAGCCACTGATTATTTCAAATGCCTCTCTTCTATGAGGTTTTAACCTACATGATGTAGTTTCTTTTTTAATGATGACACCCAACACTGTTATTGGTTAATTGAAACAATGCCCGGCTACCCCCTGCCCCATTCATTCTCTCTCTACCTAATGCTCCCAGACTAGCTGACGAGATGTGCCGTTTTAGCATTCAAAAGAGGGCCATCGGCCTGAAACAATGCCCGGCTACCCCCTGCCCCATTCATTCTCTCTCTACCTAACGCTCCCAGGCTACCTGAGGAGACGTGCCGTTTTAGCATTCAAAAGAGGGCCATCGGCCTGAAACAATGCCCGGCTTCCCCCCGCCCCATTCATTCTGTCTCTACCTAACGCTCCCAGGCTACCTGAGGAGACGTGCCGTTTTAACATTCCAAAGAGGGCCATTGGCCTGAAACAATGCTAGGCTACCCCCCGCCTTCAGACAAAGCCTTTCATGTGTCTGTCCTGTTGGGAGAAAAGGGGGTTCACCACACAAGGTCAGTCAGAACAGACCCGACTGACCTTTGAGACAGAATGGCAGGAAGGAAAGTTACGATGAAGAGGAAGCATTTGGAGCCTATTTCAGGTGTGTAACAAAATATACTTTGTTAAATTGCTGTTTATTTTTATCTACATGTTCCAGTCACCTTGACTAACAGTTCTGTATTGCATTTTTGTAGACTCTAACAGCTCCGGGTCAGAGTACTGTCCAGGGCCCACACCCTCCTCCTCCTCCATTTCCTCCTTCTCCTCGTCATCCAGCTACTCCCCTCCACGCTGCTCTGTCCAGAGTAGGAAGAGGGTTGTACACCGTCGCTCTCCCTATCCTAAGAGGAGCAGCAGAGCCAGCAGAGCAGCAGAGGAGCCAGCACCAGCGGCAGCTGCAGCAGAGCCGGCGGCGGCGGCAGCAGCAGCAGAGGAGGCAGCAGCAGCAGAGGAGCCAGCACCAGCGGCAGCTGCAGCAGAGCCGGCAGCGGCGGCAGCAGCAGCAGAGGAGCCAGCACCAGCGGCAGCAGCAGCAGAGGAGCCAGCACCAGCGGCAGCTGCAGCAGAGCCGGCGGCGGGTGTTTCTGGTGCCCAACGGGTGCCCACCAGAAGCACAATATACAGGAGGAAGATACAAAAACAGAGGGACCTGGAGCAGCTGCGCAGCGCAAGGGGGAATCAGCAGAGCAAGCCCGGGGACCCCTGCCTCATCTGCGGGAAGCCGCGGACCCTGGACGGCGGGCACGCATATTTCAAGGGCCAGTTTTACTGTGCCATAGAAGCGGGCCCCGGAGGGCGGACGGCTCGCCAAATGATTAAGGATCAGCTTGGCCCGGAGGACGCCAGCAAGATCCCCAGGACGTCAGCCTGGAATATGAAGAAGAGGTGGGAGAGAGAGGAGAAGCGAGAGAGAGACGAGAGCCCCGCGTCACCCCAGAAGAAAAAACGGAAGGCCCACAGACTTAGGATCTGCCAGCTCTGTGGCCAGCCGCAGCAAAAGGACTATGGACACAGTCAATATCGCGGGGAGCACTTCTGTGCTCTCTACAGCTGCAAATCTGTGGAGCTGTGGCTGGCCGAAAAGAGGAGTGAGAACTGAAAAAAGGGCAGTGTATGTGTAAATAGTTCCTTTGTGTGTTTTTAAATTTTTAATTTTACATTTTTACATATTTTTTTACATATTTTTATCAGGTTGTAGTATAGAATAATAAACGTTTGGTTGGTTGATTGCTTTAAACCTTGTCTCTTCCTTCCTTCCTTCCTTCATTGAAAGAAATAATTCGAAAGGCGTTTTACTAAAAGCGTACATAATTTGAAAGGGCACATGACTACCAATTCTCGTTGTTAAAATTCAAATCGGGGAGAAAAGCGCACATAATTCGAAAGGGCACATTACTACCAATTCTAGTTGTTAAAATTCAAATCGGGGAGAAAAGCGTACATAATTCGAAAGGGCACATTACTACCAATTCTCGTTGTTAAAATTCAAATCGGGGAGAAAAGAGTACATAATTCGAAAGGGCACATTACTACCAATTCTCGTTGTTAAAATCCAACTCAAACAAAGCCGTGCAAAATAGCAAAACCGTGAATACAGTGCTTTTACACGCCTTTGTTTTAAAGCGGGGGCAAAAAAGCCGGCCGTGCGCCTTTATTCAAATGAAAAGGAAAAAAAAACCTCCGGCGGGTGACGTCGCCGAGGAGGGCGACGTCACTCCGGCGGGTGACGACGAGGGCGCCCCCCTCAGATTTGACGAGCCCTCCGTCCGTTCCGTTCCGATTTCCGCCGCGGGACATCGGGGGAAAATAAGCGGGGCGTCGGGGGGTCGCCGCCGCGGGGTCCGCCGCCGAGCCCGGGGCTACGGGGGCGGACGCCGGAGGGGCGGGGCGGGCAAAACGTGGGGGGCGGAGCACGGGCGCGGGGGCCGCCGCCGCGAAAAACACTCCCCTTCCTTCAGGGGCCATCCATGCTAATCTTCCCTGTATCGTTCCAATTTTACGGGGCCATGCTAATCTCCCCTGTATCGTTCCAATATTAGTATGCCATTCGCAGTTAGCTACATGCAGAGCTGGCTCTACAGAAACGTCTCGCTAGTTCGACACAGGAGCCTGTGAGAATGAACCAGGATGCCGAGTGTATATTCCAAAATCACCCCTATGTATTTGGGAATATTCCACTTCTGAAAGGTGAAAGTGTTCCAAAAGTAAGGCTCCAACACTGAGAATAGATTTACTTTAAAAGAGTTGTGCTGTGTGAAATCCTGACTGTTTTGAAAGTGCTGGCCTAAAGGGCAAAACTCTTTAGAGTAAATACCCATATATTGAGACTCTATTGAGGATACTTGTGGCTACGGTCACCAAAAACAGTTACCGTAGCCTACTATGGCAGCTATATAACAGTCGTCCTTTCCTTTCATTCGTGCTCGCTTCGGCAGCACATATACTAAAATTGGAACGATACAGAGAAGATTGATAACCTCAGGGGCCATCCATGCTAATCTTCCCTGTATCGTTCCAATTTTAAGGGGCCATGCTAATCTCCCCTGTATCGTTCCAATATTAGTATATGTGCTGCCGAAGCGCGCATGCTTGAAAAGAAGTGTTATATAGCTGCCGTAGACAGACAACTGTTTTCAGTGACGGTAGCCACAAGTATCCTCAATAGAGTCTCAATATATGTGTATTTAGTCTAAAGTGTGGTGATTCTAACATACTTTAAAATGTTAGAGTGAATAAAAGTAAATAAATTGTTATTAAAAATGTATTGTTATTTTTTAAAAAATTTTTTAATGAATTTCTTGATTTTTGTTTTTTCTGCCCATGTAACTCAAGGTGCATTGTGGATATTATGCAAGTCTGCTGCTGGTGGCCTGAGAGAGGGTGGGTGTGGCGTCATGACGTATGTGCCATTCGCAGTTAGCTACATGCAGAGCTGGCTCTACAGAAACGTCTCGCTAGTTCGACACAGGAGCCTGTAAGAATGAACCAGGATGCCGAGTGTATATTCCAAAATCACCCCTATGTATTTGGGAATATTCCACTTCTGAAAGGTGAAAGTGTTCCAAAAGTAAGGCTCCAACACTGAGAATAGATTTACTTTAAAAGAGTTGTGCTGTGTGAAATCCTGACTGTTTTGAAAGTGCTGGCCTAAAGGGCAAAACTCTTTAGAGTAAATACCCATATATTGAGACTCTATTGAGGATACTTGTGGCTACGGTCACCAAAAACAGTTACCGTAGCCTACTATGGCAGCTATATAACAGTCGTCCTTTCCTTTCATTCGTGCTCGCTTCGGCAGCACATATACTAAAATTGGAACGATACAGAGAAGATTGATAACCTCAGGGGCCATCCATGCTAATCTTCCCTGTATCGTTCCAATTTTAAGGGGCCATGCTAATCTCCCCTGTATCGTTCCAATATTAGTATATGTGCTGCCGAAGCGCGCATGCTTGAAAAGAAGTGTTATATAGCTGCCGTAGACAGATAACTGTTTTCAGTGACGGTAGCCACAAGTATCCTCAATAGAGTCTCAATCAGGCGCGGCTGGTTCACCCGGGCAGGTGGGGCAGAGCCCTGCCAAAGATGTATCCACCAAAAAAAATGGATCCATAATATAAATTTGAAATGAAATGGCGCTTGTGGATGTAATCAGCGAGAAAAGTACA